>NC_056747.1:578791733-578881733 GCF_019279795.1 Protopterus annectens | reverse complement strand
ATTCATAAGAAATAACACATAGTGCTATATAATGAGTGGTTGTAATGTGTGGCAAAATAGTAATGGGTAGATTTGCAAAGCATGACTGTATCTTTTGTTGGAGGTCTTTGGCTTATAAGCTGTGGCCTTCAAGGAACATTATTTGTCATATAGCTAGGGAGTCTGGGAAGCCAGAAACTGGGTCTCTGTATATTGTCACTCCCAGCAAGCTATGATTACCTTATGGTAATGCAAGAACCCCATTTCAGCCTTGATTTTGAAATAGAGAGACACAGCAGGTTTCATATGGAGGTCAGCTGTGTTGGTTCTGACATTAATTCTCCCTGGTATCACTAGGGAAAATGTCCATAAGGCTCTCTCTAAGGTCAAGAACACTGAATCAATGGGCCCAGACAGTATCTCAGGATGCCTTCTAAATACCATGAAAACTGACCTATCAGGCCTCTGGAAATGCTGTTTAACTTTAGCCTCCAAACAGGTTTCATGCCTCATGAATGGAGAACAGCAACAGTCATCCATCTGCATAAAGGTGGGACATATACAGACCCTTGAAACTACCGACCCATAAATCTCACTAGTCTCATATGCAAAGCCATGGAAAGAATTGTCATGGAAATGATTAATACTGGCATAGGAAACCTCCAGACATCAGATCCAAACCAGTTTGGTTTTGTCAAGAGCAGGTCATGCCTACTCAGCCTGGTGGACTTCTTTGAGAAGGTCATCAAATTAATAGATGAGGGTAAAATGGTTCAGACTACCTACCTTGACCTGGTCAAGGCATTTGATACAATACCTCACTCTGGCATTGTTGACAAACTCAAGAGGTTAGGTACAGTAGAAACCCTTATGTCACTCAGTGGATAGCCAGCTGACTCACATAACAGGGAGTATTCTAGAAATTTTAATTGCTAATCTGGACTCCCTTAGTTTGAATGCAGAGCCTTGCCACCAGCTCTTGATAGTGATCACATTTCAAAATAAATATGGCTGAAGGATTTATACTTTGTGTCAGGTGTCAAATTGGGGATATAGTATAACTGGGAATTGATGAAGTATGGTAAATTTAGAGAGCTGTAAAGTTCACAGTGGAACTGGAAAAGAGATTGGAAAATATAGAAGATTGTTGGAATATGATTTAAGGACTAGATGTGCCTCCACACTGGTTAGGAAGACCCAGTTAAGAAGCAATAAGTAAACAAGATGGATGAATTTCAAAGTAAATGATGAAACGACAAAGTATCTTCTGCAAAAAGTTGCAGAAGACATCTCTGTCATGTTAGAAAGGAAGAATACAGAACCCATGATGGTTACTACAGTAAAAAGTAACGAACAGGCAATCTTTATTTAAACTGATACATTAATAGGTCTAAATAGTGAGCATGTAAAGAAATCAGGCTATAAAGAGACCTGTTAACCTGTAAAGATAATGTTGCAGAGGACTTTAAGTTCTTATTTTTACTGCACTTGAATTTTTGTCTCTCTTTGCCTCCTGCTACTTGCTTATCATCAGTCACCTCTCATCCATTCAGCCCATTTGTTCTGCTATAATCAGAGGTAAGGGCCATCCAGGAGGTACCATCCTGTAGGCAGTCATCAGAGATAATTCAAGGTGTTTTCTTTTTGCCCTACCCATATGCATGCACCCCTGTGACAATCCCATGGGCTGGACTTGCAAAGGGAGTCAGCACTGCACTGGCCCCCAGTTTTACTAGGGGCTGATTGTAACAGGAGTGCCCTGCCCACTTCATGGAGACACTTTGTGGTTATTTCCCCAGTCTCCACCAGGAAAAACAGCCAACATACATGTGCATGGAGCTTGTGCTCTCCCTTCCTCCTAGGATGTGCACGCCCATCATCCCTACCTTCACCAACAAGTATCCAAATAGGTATTCAGACTCAGGTTTTCTGGGAAGTAATCATGGTTATGTCCCTCTGTATGACCAGTGCAGGCACTACTGCATTAGATCAATGAGCTTGCTGGAAAACATAAAATGATAACAGTGTCATGGAAGCCATACCTGACGTAAGAAAGGATAGTATTATATTAATTATTCCAGATTCCATTTGGTAAATCTCAGGGAGAAAGACATTTTCAGTAGCTTGGAAATGCATCACTATTCTCCCTGGTTATAATGAGTATTATTGTCGTAATGGAAACTTTAGGCATATTAGTCTAAAAAGTAGTATTTCAAATATAATACGGGGAGGTATTTGTTGTCCTGAAAAAAGGTCTACAACTAAAGTTTTATCCGATGTATTAGATACTAGTTCATAAATAAGTAGGCTCTGTGTGTGTGTGTGTTTGTGTGTGTGCGTGTGCGTGTGTGTGTGTGTGTGTGTGTGTGTGTGTGTGCGTGCGTGTGTGTGTATGTGTGTGATGAATTGCCTTTCATTTTATGAGTGAGCAACACAAACTCAAATCAGAGTATAGTGTGAGGAGTTATATTACTTTTTTTTTTTATTTTTGACTACTAGGACCAATATAAAACTGATAATCCTTAATTTTTATTATTTAAATTCAGGAGATTTTTTTTCTGCATTCAGTGTGTCATTCAGTATCATTTCTTTCAAAGTATGGACTGGTTCCACCTAGGGTCAATGTAAGTTAGGGGCACAATGATGACTCTTAATGCTCTTAATAAGAATGAAATATTTTTCATGACTTTTGCAGGCTGTATTGCACAGTTCTTTTATAGCATACACTCTTGCTTTCAGCTCACCTATTCTGAATTATTTCATAGAACTCCATATATAATATACTGCAGATTTGCTTCTATGGCATGTGATTGCCTGTCTAGATGGATAAGTAATTGTTGTGTCTTTCGGCTTTTCCTGGTTAGGGGTCGCCACAGCAGAACTCCGGTCCGCTAATGATTGGCAGTAGATTTTTACGTGCCGAGTTGCCGGCCCTGACGCACAACCTTCAATGAAGGTACACCCATTCACGTATGTCTCCACACAGAAGATGCTGTAGCTGAGAATCGAACAGGACAATGTTTTACTCTGAGGCGACAACGCTAGATGGATAAGTAATAACTACACCATTACAACATCTTCATTTTGATGTTTCGGATTAATGACACCCGAATACAGATATCCCATGAGTCATCAAAAATAACTAAACATTTTGCTTTTTAGTCAGATGAATATGTTGCAAAATTGATGAGTAGGACTAAAACATGACTCACAAATATCGGCAGTCCTAATCTTGGCTGCATGGATTATAACTGGTAAAAAAAAATAACTATTCTGCGAAGTAATGTGTCATAGATTAACTAGCTTGCTTTCTTCCTTTCCATAAGGAAATGGTTCAGAAACACAGAACAGTTTAATTTTGTCTAAACTATATTTTAATTAGGATTTGCTAAATTAATTATACAAGTTCCCTCCCATCAAACAAGCCATAGTGAATTGCTGGATAAATGATCTCTACTCCAAACACATTTTTAACAAATGCTTGTTTGTAATAGCATTTGTAAAATATGCATGCATGGCAGAAGAACTATAACTGTTAAATTCCTCTAAAAATCCTACATCTAAAATTTATGCAGCAATGCAGTTTTAAATTGCAAATGGGAAACCAACTCTTGCATATATGTATGAAAGAATTGTATATAAATAGTTGGCAGTGTTGTAAATCTTCATTAATTCTGAAAAAAAGATGAAAGGCCTGCAGATGTGATGATATTGGAATCCATGAGTGAGTGTGTGTGTGTGTGTGTGTGTGTGTGTGTGTGTGTGTGTGTGTGTGTGTGTGTGTGTTTGTGTGTATTCTCCCATGACTGTTTGAAGCCACAAATTGCATTAGTGGGTTTAGGAATTCAGGAGGAAATGGAATTGCAAAAAATACCACCTTAAATTAAAAACTTGCCTTTATATGGAGCTCGAATATACAGAATCAGATTGTTGTTTACCTGTAAATGCCATTATTATGGAGAAATGGAGGAAAGAGAAAAATAAAGAAAAAACATTAAGAGTCTCCTTGCACTACCACAACTGAAATGTTAACAGCTTACTAGATATGTTTTACATTTGGCTACAGGAAATGTTTTGTAAAATGTAATTATGCAGCTATATAATAACTATAGGAATGGGGTTACTTACGTGTTATCGCAACCAGATTTCCCAAGTGCCGTAATTTGTACAGTTTTCGCGAAATGAGGTCCGTTCACCTAAGAAGAGGAGTGTCAACTGTTAAGTGCTATTCTGTCAGATACTTCTTCACATAGGAAGGGGGATGACTGCCACATTCCTCTTCCCTGATAGCATCATTTTCCACCCTATTTGCATGAGTGCTGCTTGTCACTCGTCCTTAAAGTTTCAAGTTACGAAAGGCAGCACATTCCCACACAGACAAGTGGCCCATTTCAAAGCCCTTTCCGTGGCCAGACTGTAATCTGACATACTTACATTTCGGACAGATTTCAGTGAATCCCTCAGCATGTGCAGGACCTCTTGTTGGTACTCTGACTGCCAGCAGGACTCGCTCCAACGGTCTAACTTACAACAAAGCAGCCAGGGCTCATATAATGGACGGAGCTGCTCAGCAATCCAAGACGAGATGTCTATAGACCCAGGTTTAGTCTTTAATATTTCTTCTTTTAAATTAACTATGGAACAGCTCAGTCTACTTAACAAAGGTTTATCATTCATTCCTGCTAGGAGGGCTGATCCTGCAGAAATGCTAAAAGATCTGACTTTTGGGCAGGAATCTCTCTCTAAAATGTATTTTTCCTGCAGGCAACACCAATACATATAACCAAGCCTGTATTTATAGATAACCTAGCACTTTTATTCCAGCTACACCTATAGGTATTCAACATTTTATTGATGTATGTGAGATTGCTTTTAGGGAGTTGAATGCTTCATCTGTTTGTAATCTGTCATTTTATAATCTGACTACTGGAGAGCATAGAACTTTGCAAGATTTAAAAAGCCTACATTCTTTGATCATTAAACAGGCCAACAAAGGAGGCGGCATTGTTGTGTTAGACAAAGATTTATATGTTACACAAATGGAGAAATTGTTACTTGATACTACCACATACCAATGTATTTCTAAATCTATGGTGAATGCCATCATAGATAAAGTTTATTTTTTAATTTTTGACTTATTGATAACTAATTTGATTGATGATTCACTTTTTAAGTATTTTAGTGTTCATAAGCCTGTTGTTCCCAGGATATATGGCCTACCTAAAATTCATAAAGACTTGCTACTTCCACCTATGCGACCTATTGTTTCAGGTAGTGGCTGGTGTACTGAACCCCTCTCTATATACGTAGAAGGGACTTTACATGGCTTTTTGGACAATTGTTATACTATTTTAAAGGATACTAAGATGTTCCTACAACGGCTACATAATAGGATGGAGAATATAGACAGAGATGAGGAATTTGTTCTTGTGACTATGGATATAGAATCTCTGTTTACTAGTATACCAAATGTTTGGGCTGTTGATAATATTAGAGATTTTCCTACTGTGCACAAATTGTTGACTAATAAGATACAGTTAATCTGTACTCTACTAGAAATCATTTTAGAAAATAATATTGTTATGTTCCAAGAACAGTTTTTCCTGCAAAAAGTTGGCATAGCGATGGGCACTGCCTGTGCCAATAGCTACGCCAACTTAGCACTGGTTAGTTGGGAAGAGCAAAATGTTTTGTCCGCTACTAATCCATTCTTTGGACAAATACTGTGGTACGTTAGATTTGTAGATGACGTTTTTATGTTATGGAAAGGCTCTGGATCTGATTTAGACCAATTTCTGGACTATTTGCATTCAACAACTGATTTTTTAAGGTTTACACACCAGAGTTCAGCCACTGATATAAGTTTTCTTGATGTAAAGATCAGTAAATCTGACTTGAATAATCTCTGTAGTACTATATACCATAAACCTACTAGAAAGAACACATTGTTGCATAAATCTAGTATGCACCCTAGACACATTCCTAGGAATGTGCTAAGAGGGCAAGTCTTTAGGACACTCAGGCTACATAGTAGCGATAAAGATGCAGTAGCTGCATTGAATGATTTGAAAACTGAGTTTCTGGCTAGGGGATATTCCAATGCAGATATTGATAATACAATATTTGATACCTGGAAGCATAGAGATACTAGGTGCAGACCTTATTATAACCACAGCAGAGCCATTGCAGATGCAACACATAGTGCCACAGATGGGAATGATTTTAGAGTGGTTCTTCAGTTTTCCAGCAATATTAATCAATATGTGGATGTTGTCAAAAAATACTGGTATCTTTTACAAGAAGTTCCTGACCTTGTAGACAAGGTTGGACTGACTACACACTTTAGTTTTAAGAATAGTAAGTCACTTAAACAACATCTTTGTCATGGAGAAACACGCAAAAATTAACTTATTCTGCTCGCTGTGGAACCTTTCCATGCAGGCACTGTAGTGCCTGCCAGTTTATCTATAGCAAAAATAACTATAGGCATCCTACCAGGCATTTTTCATCATACTCTAATCAATACTCAGATTGCAGAACAACTGATGTTGTCTATTTTTGTTTTTATCAACAATGCCATGCCTATAATGTAGGCAAAATGAATAGAATGTTGAAAGATCGTATTTTAGAACATGTCAGAGATATTACCAACTGTAAACAGTCTAGTGCTTTGGCCTGTCACGTTATGTCTAATGATCACTCACATTCTTTTAAATTCTTGGTTTTGCAACATATTTATACGAACCGTAGGGGTGGTGACATAGAGAATATAACAGAGGGGTATGAGCAAAAATGGATATTGAAGCTTAATGCTGAGAAGTTTCCTGGATTGAATGCTGCCACTACCTTGGTCCCCTTTTTAAAGGCTCGACCACTTATGCACTGATTTTAAGATCATTTAGCAGAGATTTTAGATGTTTTTAGGCTTTCATATGTCTTACTTTTTTTATTTTGTCTTTGTTTTAATTTATATGTGAATGTATATGGTCTTCTACACTATATATAGTGTGTTTATATATGTTTTAGTTATTTAGTAAGTGTGTGTTACATAATATGTATAGTACTCTCATTGTAGGATTCACTCTGGTAAGCCTTCCTTGATTATTGATTCTGTACAGCTTGCTAGCTTTAATTAGTCAATTGAGTAATGGATGTCTTACTATTTAAATAGAGTGTTAGCTTTTTACTGTTGTCTGATGAAGCAACTTTATGTTTTGAAAGCGCTCACCATTTTCTGTTTTTTGTTTTTGTCTACCAATAAATGTTTATAGTGTGTTAGCTCGGTGCATTTTCTTCTATTTAGCTTACTAGATATGTTTTACATTTGCCTACAGGAAATGTTTTGTAAAATGTAATTATGCAGCTATATAATAACTTTAGGAATGGGGGTACTTACGTGTTATCGCAACCAGATTTCCCAAGTGCCGTAATTTGTACAGTTTTCGCGAAATGAGGTCCGTTCACCTAAGAAGAGGAGTGTCACCTGTTAAGTACTATTCTGTCAGATACTTCTTCACATAGGAAGGGGGATGACTGCCACATTCCTCTTCCCTGGTAGCATCATTTCCCAACCTATTTGCATGAGTGCTGCTTGTCACTCGTCCTTAAAGTTTCAAGTCACGAAAGGCAGCACATTCCCACCCAGACAAGTGGCCCATTTCAAAGCCCTTTCCGTGGCCAGACTGTAATCTGACATACTTACATTTCGGACAGATTTCAGTGAATCCCTCAGCATGTACAGGACCTCTTGTTGGTACTCTGACTGCCTGTTGTGACTTGCGAGTGAACAAGTTCAGATTTACACAAGTATCTGTGTGAAGCAGGCTAAGGTTTGACAACCCTCGCACAGGTGTCCCACAGGGGAGAAAGCCAACACTCGCTGAGCAAGCACTGACCTGTTACTTACTCTTCCTTACAGGCACCTTCGGTTTTGGTGACTACTGCTCAGGAAAAGTCAGTGTGTATTTTGTGACTCACTTTCCCTTAGCTAACATAGTTTCATAGTTTCATAGTATAGTACTAGGCTATCTGCCCTGGGGCATTTGTAAGCCTAGCCATAGTGATGTGGCTTTTGCCACCCCATGAAATGGTAAAAAAATGTACAGAATAAATTTAGAATACTGTGCCTCTGTCTAGTAGTGACACAATGAAGGTCCCCTTATATAATAGAATTAGTTGACTGTGCCCCTGTCTAGCAGTGACACAGATGTGACCCCTGGGGTAAACTTACGATCTCCCATCCACTCATCAAGATTTCTCTTGAAGAGAGTCAGTGAGGGGCTCTGCCTAATATGAACTGGGATCTTGTTCCAAAGCATTGGAAGCCTCTGGGTTATGAATCTATCCCTCCAGCATGTCCTATTCATACTTGTGCCGAGGTTTAAGTCTTTAGCTCTCGTGGTCCTGATGGATTTGGATTTTTTAAGGTGGAGCATGTCCATCAGATCCTGATTGGACATGGCCTTGTACGTCAGGCAGAGATCACCTCTGAGCAGGCGGTATGCTACTGAATAGAGCTGAAGTTTCTTTAGTCTGGCAGAATAAGACATGTTGGAGACCCTTGATCCTCTTGGTGAGGTACTTTTGTGGTCTCTCCAGCTGTTGCAAATGCCGGGTGAGGTACATACCAAATGGGGCATTGTACTCAGTCATGGGTCTGATGAGGGAGGAGTATAGGGGTACAATGACATCCTTGGATCTGGATGTGAATCCCTTCATGATGAGGTGTGCAAGGTAGAATGTTTTTCTAACCACTTTGGCAACGTGGTAATGAGGGATGCAGGAATTGTAAAGCGGTAAAAGAAAAATGAAACTGTAAAGAGTAAATGAGGCACGTCACCCAGAAGTACATAATTTCACCTTTTTTCATCTTCCTGCCTCATACCCGCTGTGAGAAACTACTAGTTACTTCTTTCCAGACCTCATTGTAGGTCAAGCAACCTGTTTCCGAAGAAACATGATGAATTATCGCACTTTCGAAATCTGGTTGCGATAATACGAAAGTACCGGAATGAGTTACATCAATTTTGTTTGTGTCTTTCGCTTCTGGCACAATAAACATGAACGTGAAATGAAAGTTAGTTTTTAAGTGAGTTTACATAGACATGCCTATGTATGCCCATATTGAAATAACCTAAATAATTTATTCTGAGAAATCCCAAATCCTGCCATGTATAGAAACAAAGTGGGTATCACAAATAAAAAGTAACAGCACAAACACACGATGCAAAATGTATTGAGATGTACTGCTTTTAGTTAATTGTATTGATAATACGCATCCATTCAACTGCATCTTAGCAAAGTTGGATATATAGTGCCCAGTCTACTACTAGACATTCTTATCTTAGGCCTACTAGACTAATGTGATACATTTACTGCATGGCTGTCTAATTTGTAATGTTTTTTGAAGGAAGGGCTACACCCCCAGTCTCTAAATATACTACCTCTGTTGAAATCATGCATAATCAGAAGAAATGCATTAAATTATTTTTCTCCAAGTTGGTGTAACTTCAGAAATGATTTAGAGACTGGGATTTGCAGAGGGTGTAGTTGAATGCAAAAGTTCTTTAAAATACTGTTTTATAGGGCAGTTGCTGTGCAGACTCACATAGGTTGGTAGGACAGTGTGGTGGGTAGGTTGGACTTCAGGAATATTGGCTTCAGGCAGGTCTAGACGATCACAGGTTGTTAATATGTTGAGCATATTTTATTAAAACATTTATTTTTATTAATGATGTTCTGTTATACTGATCGTAAGTGATGCAAACTGGGCAGACTGAACTGTAATATAGATGAGCCAACTTACTGAATGTGGGTATATTTGTGATTCCAAGAACAGTGTACTTTAAATGAACTTTCTTTTTTCAATAGAGCAGCCTGAGAATTCATATATTTAGTAAGATGTCCAAAGTATCTGGAACTTGGATAAATAGATGAAGAGAATATAAAAGTACAAACATTAAAAATGGAGGTCAGTATACATGTAATACAGAGAAAATAAGTTTAGAGAAGGAAGGGTACGTGACAGAAGTGATCATTTGCTTAAAATTTAATGGAAGGTGAGATTAACATAACAGTTAAGCTATTTGCCTCATGTATACAAAGCACAGATTCTGACTTTAGGTAATTAACGAAACTTAAAATTGCCCTTCATGACAGCTAGCCTAGTAACCTCCTATAAAGATAATATTGAAAACAAAAATGTATTTATATTGGTTAATAGCCTGAGTGAGGTCTAATGAAACATGGCAGTCCTTTAACAGGCCATTAGCAACAGCATTTAAGATATAAGATTTTGTGATTGCAGGCAATCAGACATTTATATCAGTCACTATGACATGATAGAGAAGCAGTAAAACTAAAGGCATTTGAAGCAGAACTGAGAAGCAAATATGCCCCTGAGAGCAATAAAAACCCCCCAAAAAGATGGAAAAGAGATGCTGCATGAAACTGCATTTTTACCTGATAAATCAATGTGCTAGAAAGATGACGTACACGGGACTGCACTACAAATACAATGTAGTAGAAAAACATATGCAAACACAATATATTATTGCATGTGATTAATGAATAAATATCTTAAGAAACATAGCTGGCAGTAGTTATAATCAGGGAAATATATTTAAAATACTCACAAAATATGAAAACTGGGTACTTAATTAACCAGTACGAAGAAAGGCATTATGTTGTACTTTTTGGTATCTGATTTGGGATCCCTATTGAAATTATGGCACTTGAAATACAAAGTGCTGACAGATGGAAAAAAAGACAGAAACTGCAGGCAACGGATGAATCTAAAACACTTCTCGTCTCCTTTTTACTTCTTTTCTGCACTGGGACAAGCCTCCCCTCGCACCACCTGATGTAGGGAGCAAGCCACTCACTCCCGGAACTTATGTATGGATATTTCAAAAACAACATACCTTGGAGAAAATGGAATAGTCCAGAAAATGGCCATCTCAGACTAAGTAAATGTAAGTCTGGTTTTTAGCCATTTCATCTTCATCTCCATGTTTCAAGATTGGCTGTAGTGGACCCTGACATTTCAAATGGTCACAGATGCACATCAAAATGCCTTTAATTGTGTAGTGGTTTTGAAGAATAAGTATGTCTATCATGATAAAAGAGAGACAAAAAGATAATCCAGTTAAGTAGAATAATTTTATGTCTTATTCTAAAGCCATTACTATTACGTAATCCTCCTCAGTCTGGAGAATATTGTTGACTAAACAGGATGATGCCTTGGAATTTATCCATGTGTAAATCACCATAGACAAAGTCCCACACCATACCCTAGCAAGCTATAGGCCAGCCACTATGTCCTTAGAATCCCATAGCTTGTACCTAAACCTACTGAAGGGACTCAGCATTAAACCAAATACCCTATTCATGGGAGACTTTAAGTACACCTTTATAGCCTGGGAAACATACACTACCTCATACTTGCAGGCACAATGATTTCCGGACTTTATTAAAACAAATACCCTGACCAGATAGTGTGCACATCCAACAGAGGTTCAAACATATTAGACCTGGTATGTACAAATATGGGAAGAGTGCTACACAGCTTCCAGTGTCATAATCCTCACAATGGTGAGGTCAGACAACAAAGCTGTCTCCTATGAAATAAAAATCAACTTGGTAATCCCAGCAAACACTGTAACAGCTAGGAACTATTCAAAAGTAAACTAAACCCTATAAAGCAATAATTAGTCAAAATTCAGTGCCCTTCCCAGCCAGAAGTTCACAGCAACCCATGTGGAGTTATTCACAGAGACCCTGTGCAGCCATGTAAATGGCTATATAGAGGCTGCTGTACCTACTAGAAGTAGGCTCAAAACAAACCACACTGGTGTAATCCTAACCTTAATAGGGTATATAAGAAAAGAAAAAAACTCATGACTAAAATTATAAACAGCAGCTCCCATAATGAAAGAACTCTCTATTTAAACTAAAGAAGACTCTAAGAGGACTAATTAAATTCAGCAAGGCCAATTACAAGGTCAAGATAGCCTCACAGGCTAAAGACAACCACAAGGTCTTCTACAGATATGTCTGAAACCACAAAGGCAGCACACACTAGAGTGCCAATTTGATGGTCACTGGTTCCAACTTCACTGAGCATAGCATCATAGTGAATTTGTTGGCTGACTAATTCATCTCAAACTTCACTCCCCCCACTCCCCCTTGCCTTTCTCATGAAATACCTATCAGCCTAACCTCCAAACTATTAACAAGGAGCAGGTCCTGGTGGTAATTGCTAAAAACACAGCCTCAATGGGCCCTACAATATCCCAAGATACCTCCTAACTAGCTGGAAACATGACCTATCAGGACCACTTGAGTCATCTTTCAAGTATAGCCTTGAGACAGGTTTTGTACCACAAGAATGGAGGACAGCAACAGTTATCCCGCTTCACAAAGGTGAACCATCAACTGACCTTGCAAACTACAGATCTATTAGTCTGACTAGTCTAATATGCAAAGCCATGGAATGAATTATCATGGAAATGATCAACAAGGACATATACAACCTTCAGTCACTGGACCCAAGCCAGTTTGGCTTTCTTAAGGGAAAGTCATGCCTACTAAACCTGGTGATCTTCTTTGAGAATGTCACCATGGCAATAGATGAGGGGAAAAATGTTGCATACTGCCTACCTGGACCTGGGTAAGGTGTTCAATACAATGCCCCACTGTCATATAGTTGACAAACTCACTAAACTGGGCATAAACCCCTATATAACTCACTGGGGTGGCTCACAAACAGGACCCAGGAAGTCAGGATTAGTCATACCACCTCCACTAAGTGACCAGACCAGTCACCAGTAGGGTACCTCAGAGATCTGTGCTGGGACTTCCCCTTTTTGACATCTACTTCTCAAAGGTAAAGGCTAACCTCATGGGCCTTTGGCTGACCAAGTTCGCAGATGACTGCATATCGGGAGCTGTTATAGATTCCTCTCATGACACAAACATCTTTCAAGAGGGTCTAACACAGACAAATGACTGGAAGTAAAGTCGTGGAGTAAAACTCAATGCCAAGAAATACATTATCGTGCCTTTTGGGAAAACTGCCACCCAGGCTAATTATTACATCAAAAAGAAACCCTAGAGTTGATCCAATAGTCAGGGATATGAGGACATATATAGACAGTAATATGAACTTCACCAAACATGTATCCAAGGTAGTAAGAAAGTAATTCTGTGTTGCTCAACTTATACGTAAGGGCATGGCATACAGGACCAAGGAAGTCATAGTGCCACTTTATTTGACACTTACCAGACCCATCATTGAGTATAAAACCTCCTTCAACATGCCCCTCAGTAGATATATGCAACAATCGGAATGCTCAAAATAGTTCCTTACCAGGAGAATCCAGAGAAAAAACACATTGTTTATACAGATCACCTTAAAGCCGTATCTGTATTCTCTGTCTCCTACATGTTAGAGAGCGGCAATCTATGCCTGCCATACAAGGCATCCTCAGATCTAGCTCTGATGTACCTTTTGCAAATCCACAAAATGAACAGCATCAGAACCAATAGATCCAAGGATTTAAATTCTGCTTATGACATAAGAAGTGCATGTTAGCAGATATGTCTCTCAAAGGATCCACATGCTCTGGAACTAGTTCCTCATCCATGTGAAGCAGAGTCTATCCCTAACTTTATTTAAGCATAACCTTGGCCTATGGCTGGAAATTTGGAAATTCACCCCGGGTCTGGCCCCCATGTCTGTGATAGACAGCGGCAGACAGTAATGCCAAAACTAACATACCCCCATAAAAACTTCGTAACTAACATATGCCCTCCTAATAAATGTCCACAATACACAGGGACACAACTGGATTGGATTGCACAGCTAGACATATAACGTCCCTGGTGGTCATTAGCCTAGTATATAACTATGAATATGAACCCATGAATTCTTGCCTGTGCCTCAGAAAAGACACCAACAAAGTAAGTGTTAATATTAATAAAAATTACAGGACAAAGCAGCTTAGCTGAGAAGAAGTGAAAAAAAAATTGCTCTCTTTGTGGACCTTCTTTCTCTAATTTGGCAGCTGACTGGGTAATTGTGTTTCATAGGAGAAACCTAGGAGAACAAAGATGTTATATGACTTGCTAAAGTCACATACAATGTAAGTGTGAGGCAATAAAATCATACCCAGGTTTCCTGGGCTGTAGCTCAACAAACACAACAATGTAACCACTAAGCTGATTTTAAGAATCAGTTCCATACTGGCAAGGCCAGCTCCATCCTATCAAGAAGAGACCAAATCAGCATCATCATCATTATCATCTTTCGGCTGTTCCCATTAGGGGTCGCCACAGTGGATCATCTGTTTCCATTTCTTCCTGTCCTCTGCATCTTGCTCTGTCACACCAACCACCTGCATGTCATCTCTTACCACATCCATAAACCTTATCTTAGGCCTTACTCTTTTCCTGTTACCTTGTAGCTTCATCCTTAACATCCTTTTCCCAATATACTCAGCATCCCTCCTCAGCACATGTCCAAACCAACGTAATCTTGCCTCTCTGGTTTTGTCTCCAAACCTTCCAACCTGGGCTGACCCTCTAATATACTTATTCCTAATCCTGTCCACCCTCGTCACACCCAGTGCAAATCTTAACATCTTTAACTCTACCACATCCAGCTCTAAGTCCTGCCTTTTTGTCAGTGCCACTGTCTCCAACCCATATAACATAGCTGGTCTCACTACCCTCTTGTAGACCTTCCCTTTCACTCTTACTAGTACTCATGTGTCACAAATCACTCCTGACACTCTTCTCCACCCACTCCACCCTGCCTGTACTCTCTTCTTCACCTCTCTTCCACACTCACCATTACTCTGAACTATTGATCCAAGTATTTAAACTCATCCACCTTTGCCACCTCTACTCCTTGCATCCTCACCATTCCTCTATCCTCCCTCTCATTCACACACATATATTCTGTCTTAGTCCTGCTGACCTTCATTCCTCTTCTCTCTAGAGCATATCTCCATCTCTCCAGGGTCTCCTCCACCTGTTCCCTACTCTCACTACAGATCACAATGTCATCTGCAAACATCATAGTCCATGGGGACTCCTGTCTGATCTCATCTGTCAACCTGTCCATCACCATTGCAAGTAAGAAAGGGCTCAGAGCTGATCCTTGACGTAATCCCACCTTCACCTTAAACGCATCCATCACTCCCACCGCAGACCTCACCGCTATCACACTACCCTCGTATATATCCTGTATGACTCTTACATACTTCTCTGACACTCCCGACTTCCTCATACAATACCACAACTCCTCTCTAGGCACACTGTCATATGCTTTCTCTAAGTCTACAAAAACACAATGCAACTCCTTCTGACCTTCTCTGTACTTTTCCAGCAACACTCTCAGAGCAAACATTGCATCTGTAGTGCTCTTTTCCGGCATGAAACCATACTGCTGATCACTAATCATCACGTCCCTTCTTAACCTAGCTTCCACTACTCTTTCCCATAACTTCATGCTGTGACTGATCAATTTAATCCCTCTGTAGTTACTACAGTTCTGCACATCACCTTTATTCTTAAAAATCGGTACCAAAACACTTTTTCTGCATTCCTCAGACATTCTCTCACTTTCCAAAATTCCATTAAATAATCTGGTTAAAAACTCCACTGCCATTTCACCTAAACACCTCCATGCTTCCACAGGTATGTCATCTGGACCAATAGCCTTTCCATTCTTCATCCTCTTTATAGCTATCCTTACTTCCTCCTTGCTAGTCCATTGCACTTCATGATTCACTATCCCCACATCATCCAACCTTCTCTCCCTCTCATTCTCTTCATTCATCAACCCCTCAAAGTACTCTTTCCTTCTCCTCAACACACTCTCCTCGCTTGTATGTTTCCCTCATTATCCTTTATCACCTTTACCTGCTGCACATCTTTCCTAGCTTGGTCCCTCTGTCTAGCCAATTGGTACAGGTCCTTTTCTCCCTCCTTAGTGTCCAACCTTTCATACATCTCTTCATATGCCTTATCCTTAGCCATCGCCACCTCTCTCTTTGCCATGCACCTCATTTCCTTATACTCCTGTCTACTTTATTCATCTCTCTGACAATCACACTTCTTTGCCAACCTCTTTCTCTGTATACTGTCCTGTACTTTCTCATTCCACCACCATGTCTTCTTGTCATCCTTCCTCTGTCCAGATGTCATACCAAGCACTTTTCTAGCTATCTCCCTTACTAGCTTTGCTGTAGTTACCCAGCTATTTGGTAACTCTTTACTGCCACCCAGTGCCTGTCTTAACTCTTCCCTGAACTCCACGTCACAATTACCCTTTTTCAATTTCCACCATTTGATCCTTGGTGCTGCCCTTACACTCCTCCTCCTCTTCTTGATCACCACCGTCATCTTACAAACCACCATCCTATGCTAGCTACACTTCCCCGGTCACCACTTTACAGTCTTCAATCTCCTTCAAACTGGCCCTCCTACATAAGATATAATCCACCTGTGTGCATCTTCCTCCACTCTTGTATGTCACCCTATGCTCCTCCCTCTTGTTAAAATGCGTATTCACCACAGCCATGTCCATCCTTTTCACAAAATCCACTACCATCTGACCTTCTGCATTCCTTTGTTTAACACCATACCTACCCATCACTTCCTCATCCTCTCTATTCCCTTCACCAACATGCCCATTGAAATCTGCTCCAATCACCATTCTCTCACACTTGGGTACAGTCATCACAACTTCATCCAACTCATTCCAAAATTTTTCTTTCTCGTCCATTGCACACCCAACTTGTGGAGCATATGCACTAACAACATTCATCATTAAACCATCAATTTCCAGCTTCATAAACATCACTCTATCTGACACTCTTTTCACCTCCAAAACACTCTTAGCAAACTGTTCCTTCAGGATAACTCCTACGCCATTTCTCTTCCCATCCAGACCATGATAAAACAATTTGAACCCATCTCCCATACACCTAGCCTTACTCCCCTTCCATCTGGTTTCCTGCACACACAATATACCAACCTTCCTACTGTCCATCATATCGTCTAGCTCTCTTCCTATACCAGTCATACTGCCAACATTCAAAGTTCCGACCCTCACTACCACAGTCCTAGCCTTTCTCCTCTCTTCCTGCCTTTGGCCATGCCTTCCATCTTCTCTCCTCCTCCAGCCAACAGTAGCCCAATTTCCGCCAGCACCCTGTTGGCTAACAGTACTGGTGGCAGTCGTTGTTAACCCGGGCCTAGACCGATCCGGTATGTAAATATTTTCTGGTGTCCGTATGAATAATTTGGCCAAGTTTTACACCGGATGCCCTTCCTGATGCAACCCTCCCCATTTATCCAGGCGTGGGACCGGCACAAAGAAATGCACTGGCTTGTGCATCCCCAAATAAACCCAAAAAATATAGATTCATCTCCATGATCCATTGCCTAGACTAATCATTGAAAAAGGAGGGTTTCAAACATCTCACCTTGTACCAAAAGCAGTATAACCTAAGCTATTACTCAGCATGCAATGCACAGACATAGGCACATGGGAAAACTCTGTAGCTATCTATATGAGACAGCAGACAGTAGTGAATTTATGGGGGCACTACTTCTGTACCTCTTTAAGACATGGGAAACTCTGCAGCCAACTATATGACACATAAGAGATGAATTTATAGGGACACTACTTCTGCACCTCTTCAAGGCATTTGACCTTGTAATTCAGCATCTCTGACAGTCAAAGCCCATGAGACACTTAAACCTGGATGATCAGTCCCTTTGTTGAGTCACTGAGTAATTTGGGTAGACACCAACATGCAAAACCTGGATTCTACAAGTTCAGACTAATCTGAGAGAAAATATTACAGGATATCAAGGATTACAATTAGAGGCCCTTCTAATTTACATTTTTAGTAAGTTAGATGCAGTTGAATTGTACCATTGCCGTGCCAGTAAAATAACCTGTGCATTTGCATTATCTATCACCTATTTACAGCATAACTTAACAATACTGATTTACTGCAGTGAAAGCATAGCTAGTGTACAACAGCCTTGCTCTAACTCTAGTAAACCATATGTATGGTATTCTGCAAAAGAAAAATCTTCATTATTATGGTCAGCCTGTTGTGTATTTTATAACTCAAAGTGGGGAACAAATTCAAGCCATGCCACATTTCAAACATTTGGGCCTTTGTACAGACCAAACACTACTTCTACCAAATCCATAATCATGGTTAGAAAATGCACTGCTTAGAACTTTTATGCATTATAATCAGATCCCAAAGTCAACTTAGCTCCTAGATAACATAAATATATAGATAGATATTTAGATAGATAGATAGATAGATAGATAGACAGACAGATAAATAAAAACATGGTCCTCCACATCAGAATTACAATACACTGTGCAAAGCAGACAGTGTTTCCCAGAAGCACATATACTTGAAATGAGCAGTATTTGTCTACATTTATTCAATGCTGTGAAGCCATGTCTGGTTCCTAGAGTAACCCAGTGAACAACAACTTCTATCCACAGAGTTTACTAGGCAAGCAGGGAACAGAAGAAGATTGCTAGGTCTTTCTTCTATATCACACACACTCACCCACACACATACACCACACACACACAGCTACAGGCAACTGAATGTCAGCAGTCCAACTACTGTATGTCTTTATAATGTGGTAGGAAACTAACACACCTAGAAAAAAAGCCATACAGACACAGAGATGACCTATACTCTGAGCACATAAGGCACCCTAGTTGAGAACCAACCAGTGAACCTCTTGCTATGATGTGACAATGCTACTCAACTCTGCCATTGTGTCACCCAGCATTTGTCTTACATTATTCTTTTTCTACTGATTTGCAGTGAAGTATACATATTTATTGACTATTACCCTTTTGTATTAAGCATGACCCCACATAAGAACAATACTGAATAGTTGCAAACAACATGCAAAAACTTACTTGGGACCCCACTGAAGCAAGTCAAGCCTCCTGCAGTGTCTAGCATCACCATTTCAGAAACCCTGCTTTACTGTCCTCACTTTACCCCAAATGTTCATGTTATTACTTAGTTTTCAGGTTTGATCTTTTATTTCACCCTTTACTGTACTGCTGCTAAGCTCTTATGGTCCTCGACATACCTACTCTAACTCAAAGGATTGCATTAACTTCAATCCTGTTTGACCCACTGATGTTTTGCCTGTAGTCCTGCAGAGAGTTGGTGGGAGTAATCACCAGGTGAATTGCACCAATGTCTCTCTAGTCCTCTGAAAAGCTCCTTATAGAGATGCATAGTCTCCAGTGGTGACAAAGTCTTTAGGGAAACTACCCCTGTAGTTATAAATCATACAAAAACACATATGGTGTACTTCAGAGCCACCTGAAATATCTAATCTTCCTCACACATTCATCCCAGTTCTTTCCATTACTTCATATTTTCAGTACCTAGACTGTTCACATTGGCTGCCATTTAATACATAAGCAAGAGTAATTAAAGTCTGTTAGGTTATAGTCTTGAAAGAATTCTTGACTCCCTAGTCTATCTGAGTGGCTTTATCTTTCTCTTCTACATGTACTCTTCCTTCTGTTTTGCTGTTCAGTACCTATACATTCAGATTGCCTTTGCTTATCCCTCACTTAGCTGAGATCTTTTCCTCAAATCTTTGTTTCACTTTACACTGACTCTCTCTTCCTACTCTTTCTATTTCTCTGTCCTTTTCCCTCCCTTCCCAGCACAGATTGCCGACTTACTCAGTGTGCTCTCATCTACAAGACACTGCTATTTTGTAGTGTAAGTATAGGGCACATTCTGACAAGGACTCTACTGAAAGATCCAACTAGTGATGTTAAAAGAACCCTAACTGTCTGGCACTGTGTCGATACATTTTATACTACTATATAATATGTGCTGGTTCTCCACTGGTGCCCTGTATTTATATTTTTGTCTTTTTTACTGCTGTATCCCTACACTTTCAGCTCTTTCTCTTCCTCCCTGCTCTCTGTCTTCTTATTCTCTCATGCACATATCAATGCTTATATGAAAATAGCCTCAACCACTTTGGCTTACATTCAGTATCCAAATGGTAGTTATTAAAGTCTGTTAAGCTGCATTCTTGAAAGAATTATTGACTCCATAGCCTACCTGAGTAACTTTATCTCTGTCTTCTATAAGGACTCATTCTTCTTTTCAGTATTCAGCACCTATACATTTAGTTTTCCTTTGCTTGCCCCCTCAATTAGCTGGCAGTCTTTCCTCACATCTTTGTTTTGCATTGCTCTGACTCTCCTTCTTCCTATTCTTTCTATTTAGCTGAACTTGGGACAGCACTCTCTTTTCACTGATTGTTTTTTTTCTCTTTTCACTGAGAATAACTATATCCACTCTATCACTTTGTGAGTTGCATGGGTTTCCTTATCACCCTACCCCAATTCCCACTCACCCCATTATCATTTCCTTTATACCTAACTAAACCCAAAAATTGCTCAGTCAATCTAGAACACACACAATTTCATGTAATCCTCTCACCTTTTGCACCAAAATTCTATATACTACTCCAAAATCCATCTTTAAGCATATCACACTCTCTTCTTTAAACACTCTTTATGTCCTGTGCTTCCTGTCACACCATCTTAATTCACTGCTCCCTTCATTTACACACTTTTGTTAATAATACCAACTTAAAATTGTTGTTTTTTCTATGAATCTTTTATAGTCTTTTCCTCTAGACAGTTAATAAATAAGTGCTTCTACTGATTGTACCACTTGCTCCTTACATCTCAGGCAGGAGCTATATTGTTTTTGTCTGCTCAAATCCACTAACCTTGGTAGCTTTTCAGCTACTCCCCTGTTCTTAATCCCCCTGCAGTCTACATGGCATATTGGCTGCACCTGTCCAACCTCACCCAGCAGAATAAGAAGCAATTGGGCTGCACCTCACTGTTGTCTCCCTTCAGCATGCATTACTCTCAGCCTGTTCTTTCTACTGTGTTCCATCAGCCTCATAGGCCAAGAAGCTGCTCCTCCATTCTTTTTTCCATCAGCCTAAGTGGCAGATAGACTGTTTCCCTACTCTCTGTCATCAGCCTAGGTGGCAGGTAGGATGTGCTTCTCCATACTCTCTCACAAAAGACTTGGTGGCAGATGTGCCTCACTAGTCTCTTCCTTCAGTCTAGGCCTTACTTTCTCTGCTGTCTCTTTTGGACTAGGTGGCAGGTAGACCGCTTCCTTTCAACTATCCCCTTTAACTGAGGTGCAGATTAGCTGCTTCTTGCTACTCTTTCCCTTCAGCTATGTTGACACCTACAGTGTTCCTTACTATGCACACCTAGCCTAGATCAGTGAAATGGTTCTTCCCCTTTCATCCTCCCAATAGCCTAGTTAACAGTCTGCTTCCCCCTTTCTTCCACCCATTACAACTGAGGTCTTTAAGCTTTGCCGAATCACTATTTACTAATCACCTTCCTACACACTTACCTCCTGTTTAGTTATTTTAAGTCACACTGCTTTCTTTCAGTACAAACACCCCTAACCCTTGTAGCCTAGGGACTACACCCACTACATTTTCATTAGCCCACCTGCTTACTTTGTCTACTAATAATTGTGCCCACTGTCAGACTTTGCCTTTCTTCCTCCCTTTTCTTACTCTAACAGCTGGTCTCTTACTTTCAGATAGCCGCCCTTTACTTAACCAGCACATAACCACCCACTCATCCTTCTACAAGCATTCAGTATGATCATATAATATTCTTGGTCAGGTACCTTTCTACCTCCACAGGTACAAAAATAATGCTAACTTATGTTTTTCAAAATCTGTACCTTGTTCAAAACTCTATACTTCAACATTTCCACCTGATGCCAATCTTTATTAAATACCTAACTTCTACATTCCACCATACCTTCAACACAGAGAAATACTGTATTGCTTTTGTACAATCAGTTTTACACTTACTCTTAAGATCTGGTAATATCCTCCCTAACGCAGGCCCCATATTTCCAACACACTCTCTGATTGTCAAAACTAATCATTCCCACTTCTCCTTTCCTAGAGCTGCCACTTACTCTGCAGTCAGAAAGGGAAAAAAGACCTCAAAATAGCCTGCATTAACATTTGCAGCAGTAACAATAAATGGGCCACTCTTGAAGCCTGGATCTCCACTGACCCCACCCCCTACATCTTGGCCCAGACAGAGACCAGGCTAAAACATGATGTTTTGCCCCCCCCCCCAACTATACCATCCACCAAGATAACAGACCAGGTCCTAGCATATAAGGCACTATGCTATTAATTAAGCAATACTCATCTTTAACAATCGTTACCTCCAAAATGCTAGCCAGGCCAATGACAGGTCTCAAAACTAGATTGTTGGCAACCTAAAATTAGGAAATAATGCCCACCTTTTGTTAGTATTTATATTACTCCACCTTCTTCTATCACTGTCATTATAAATACCCTCCTAGAAATCTTCCCCTCTGGCTGTCATAAAAATATTATTCTAAGAGACTTTAATTTTAAGCCAGAAGCATGCATTGAGTACAATGTAGAGGCAGAATGCGATTTAGCGCTTTCTTTCACTTTATTGAAATGTGAACTTCTTCAGAACCTTCTGAAGAAGTTCACATTTTAATAAAGTGAAAAAAAAAGCGATCTGCCTCGTTTGTACTATTCCTGCATCAAGCTGTGGCTTCAGTTTTGTTCATTGTTTGTGGCTAGTCCGTGGTTCTCGTGTTTTTGACTTTAATTTTAATGTAGCAGACTAATGGTAAACCTTTAAGCAAAGTGTTCATTCAGTTAAACCTGGAACAACTAGTCAAACATTCTACTAAGTCCTACCAGACAAAATGTGATTGTCATCATTACAAATCTTGTCAATCAGTGTTCCACCATTACATTTTTTTTCAAAGACTCTAAGTGTCCACTGTCCTGTACTCTCCTACTGGTCATTTAAAACAACTAATCCCAGTCCACAATTTGTTATTGGTCACTCTTTCCCACAAAGAAAACTGGACATGGTTGGTATACAGTTAAATAACATCAACTGGTCAACTCAGTGTGCAATCACTGACCCACTAACCTTCTTCATTAATACTGCTTCATCTGTCTAAGATATACTGCTCCCCTCCACATGTAGAAGGTTAAAAGGAACTAAATGCCCATGGCTGTGTAATGATTTCAAGAAGCTCATGAAACAGAAGGATAATGCCTGGACATTGTGAAAAGAAAACCACACTGACAGTCCCCTGTATTAAGAGTTTCTCTTCTTGCAAAAACAAACCAGAGTCACAACCAACTCTGGGAAAGCCCTCTATTTAAGAAATAAACAAATGGCTGTCTCTAACAATCCTAAACTCTTCTAGAAAGAGAGTAAGGACCTAACTGGTCAAGTCACTAGTCACACTTACTCTATAAATTCCTCATCCAGCAATCTTCCAACAACCCATCTGAGGAATATAAATCATTTCTCATTTCCATCATTCCTTCTGTTATTGACTCCTTTCTTTCCTATCCTCCAACTAACCTTTCTTCAAGTGTTAACTCACTGCCTCAACTATATCCAGTAGCAGACTACACAGCACCTTTCCCTTTCAGAAATCTTAATGAAAGAAACTAAAACCCTGCTTAAACACTTACAGCACTCTTTAAAATTGTCATCACTGCACACTACATTCTTTAACAACGCAGTTGGCAAAATTTCCAAAGCAGTGGCATACATGTTCAGTCTCTCCTTTACTTCAGGAATAGATCTCCATGCCCTTAAACATTCCACCATACCCTATACCAAAAGTTCACTTACCCAAATCACATGAAGTCTATGGGCCTACAGCCAGTCTTTGTCCTATAGCCAAAATCTTTGAAAAAATCCTGTCCAATCAGTTACTCAGTACATAAGCAGTTATAGCTAACTGTCAGACAAGCAGGTGCAACATGGCTTCAGAAATGTCTTTAGCACCGCTGCAGCACTAATCACAGTCACTGACTCCATATACTGAAACAACGAGGGCCTTATCACAACTATTTTTTTTGTTGATATAACAAGAGATTTCAAAACTGAAAATCACCATCTCCTCATCACTAAATTACAAAAACTTAACTTAGAACAAAATGCTGTAAATAGGTTCCAAAGATATTTAGAAAACAGAACATTTCATATCCCTTTAAACAACCAGTATTCATCACGGGATACACTTGACACAGGCATCCCCCAAGGTTCAATATTGGGCCAATTTTTGTTCTCCCTTTTTATCTATGACCTTACTGTGTACCTCTTTAAAAAAATTCACACTATATGATAATTATATTCTTCTCCTATAAGCCAATAAAAGCACCACAGACCTGCAATGTTAACTCCATCAGTCCTTTCTTGGCTTCTGGGCAAAGTTAAACAGTAAATGTCACATCACAGATTTCAGAATGTAAATGTCTAGGTCTCACCCTAGACCCCACCCTATCCTTTATAACCCACACTTACAAGATCATTAATAATGGTACTCTACCAAATAAAACATTTCATCTTCTCCCCCCACCAACCCATGCAGCCATTGACAAAAATCTTCTTTTATCCAAACTGGAATATGAGCTACTTTTGCTGACCTTCCATTCTGTTTATAATACCTAATGGTTACAGATAACTGAAAAAAATATGCAGATTCTCCCTGCTCACTGACACTTGATCACACCCCTCTAACCTCCTAAAAACTCTTAATGGCTTGTATTGTCAGGCTGTGGATTGCATTGCAAAAGTGGAAATTCCTTAAGATTCAAGAGCAGGATAAGTTATTTCTTACACTTATTTCACTGAACTGCACTTCTGAAACACTTATAATTGTGCTGTACAGTTGATCTACTACATTTTGCACTGTTATAAAGCTTTTTTTATTGTTTCACTGCATTTATGTACTGTTTATACTGTTTTAACATTAATTAACTGCAAACTGCTTTTTCATACTGAGAGTTGTATTTTCTGTTTGTGAGTGCTCTATCCAAGCTTTTCTGTGCATTTTTGTCTCCGCTCCTTGATCTGTTTAAAACTTTCATTTAGTGGCTACAGCTAGGAACTGTAATAGTGTGCATTACCATAATTCCATTTTTTATTTAAATCACTAAATTGTAAACTGCTTTTTCATACTGAGACTTGTATTTTCTATTTGTGGGTGTTCTTTCTATGCTTTTAAAGTGAGGTTTCTGTGTTCTGCTCAGGTGGCAAAATCTTAATAGAGGCCTGTTGTCTAGGCTGGTAGTTTTGTTTGAGTTTCCTGTGTTTCTGGCAGCCATTTTCTGCTGATTGTCTTCATTATTACTGAGAGTAACAAGGCCTCCTGACCTTCTGTAGTACAAGTGATTGGGTAATAGCAGGGGCTGAGTAGTAATCTGATCTTCCAACTCTTCCATTCTTACTGCTATATAAACCCTGTGTCTTATAAAGGTTCTGCTTGTATTGTCAGGCTCTGGATTGCATTGCATAAGTGGAAATTCCTTAAGATTCCAAGAGCAGGATAAGTTATTTCTTACACTTATTTCACTAAACTGCACTTCTGAAATGCTTTTAATTGTGCTATACAGTTGATCTACTACATTTTTGCACTGTTATAAAGCTTTTTTATTGTTTCACTGCATTTATGCACTGTTTTATACAGTTTTAACATTACTTAACTGTAAACTGCTTTTTCATACTGAGAGTTGTATTTTCTGTTCGTGAGTGCTCTATCCGAGCTTTTCTGTGCATTTTTGTCTCTGCTCCTTGATCTGTTTAAAACTTTCATTTAGTGGCTACAGCTAGGAACTGTAATTTTTCCCACCCACCATCCTTAGTGTTGTGTGTTATTATACTTTGTGGCTTTGCAGTTGCCCGCCCATACTGTATATTTGATCTGTGACACTCCTCCCAGTCTAGTGTCATTAGTTCACTCAATCTAATAGAGAACATTTGTGAAGGCCAACCCACTCAGATTCTTAACGTTGAATTAACTTCTGTTCCAGCTTTCTCCATTTCCACTTTACTGTAAAAAAAAATTCTAAGCTTGCTTCCCCCCTTTCCTGTGGCAGGTCAGATACGGATTTGCTGTGTCCAGGACTGTTTGTGAGTTCCTAACCCCCCTCCCACTTAACTGGGGTTAAACTATTCCCGGCGCCATAAAGTCTGTTCTTCAAAATTTCCCTTGCAACTAGCCAGCTTTTTAGTTTTAGCACTCATCTGTTTCTTTGATCTCAGCACTTGTTCAGAACTCATTGTAAGCACTAAATAAGTTACAAATTACTACAGCACTCAACTTTCCTCACTTGTCTAGAGGAAAACAGTTTTTAGTACTTAATAAATAAGCATCTATTCAAGCATGTCTAAAGGTCAGCTCCCGGTGCTTTCTCCTGTCTACCTGATGAATCTGGGCATCTTGGGACAATGCAGCAATTGCCTCATGTACACAGATAACCCTCTCTTCTTACCACCCAACACTACAACCTGTGAGAGATGCACTTATATAGCCAAACTGGAAGCAAAGCTCTCTTCACCAAAGACTGGCCTAGACAGTCAAGAGGAGAAGGTAAACACTTGCACCGCACCACACTCATCACATAGTCCCTCAAAACCTACATCACCAAAACACACACACAGAAACACAAAACACACACCTACATTCGCGGAGGCTCTCAGCACAAATCTGCCCAAACAACAGAGACTTCCAGAGCAGAAATGCAAGCAACCTCCACCCCCCAACACAACCCAAATGACACATAGCCCACATACTCAGTGTGCCACTCAACTACAGCCCATAAGGCATAACGTACCCAACACTCTAGTGCATTTTTGTCTCTGCTCCCAACACTCTAGTCATAGGTGACTCTATAGTCAGGCACACTGATGTTCCACTCACCAGGCTAAACAAGGAAAAAGTTACTGTCAGCTGCCTTTCAGGTTCCAGGATCCGCCACATAACACACGCACTCAGGTCACTCCACAGCAAGTACAAATATGACTCTGTCATTGTCCATGTTGGTGTGAATGACCTGAGACATACCTCTCTGGACTACATGAAAAGAGACATGGAGGAGCTCTCTGATCTTGTAGCCCAGGCCGGTATGACCCTAGCCCTGAGTAGCATCCTGCCATCACCCAGAATTACACCACAGTACAAGGAAAAAATGATTGACTTTAACAATTGGCTAAGCTTCTGGTGTCATTCTAAGGGAATCCAGTATCTGTCTGCCTGGGATGACATGATCAACAGACCACGCTGCTTTGCCAGAGATGGCCTGCACCTGTCCCCCTTGGGATTCTGGATACTGGCAAAGGCTCTTGCCACCCCTATAGTGCCTTTTTTAGGCAAGGTTCAAATGACAAATTCATCACTGTAACAGGTACAAGCAAGCAAAATCTGAGGGTAATGTTACTCAATGCTAGAAGTCAAAACCTCAAAATGCACTCACTCAAGGCACTCCTTAAAATGGAGAACACTGACATCTGTGCAGTGACAGAGACCTGGTTCAAAGCTCCAGAGAGCACCCCTGCATTACCAGGCTATAATTCATACCACACCTTTCGGCCACCAAACCCGGACCGAAACACTAAAGGTGGAGGCGTGTCCATATTCATTTAGGATATCCACACCTCCAAGCTAGTTGCTCAGCATAATGCATCCGAGATTATCCAAGTTCAACTAATTCTGGGCAAAACCGCAATCCAGATTGTAGCTTGCTACAGACCCCCACCATGCCCCAGGATTCCCACTCCTCTTTTCTTGATACACTGGAAAATATTAAGGTACAACCCAACACTCTAATAATGGATGATTTCAACTACTCTACCATTAACTGGGAAAACTACTCATGTACCAACTCTTTTGCTCAACGTTTTCTGGAAATCATCAATTCCAACACCTTGGATCAACTTATCCACACCCCCACCAGGGGCAGCAATATCCTAGACCTGGTCATCATCAACATGGGTGGCCGGTATTCCACACCAGAGGTCAGCTCCTCGTTGGTCAGATCCAACCACAAGCTAATCACCCTAGACATCCACATCCTGCTCCCACCCCTCATTAGGAAAACAACCATAAAAAATTTCTCCAAAGCCAACTTCACACTTCTTAAGACAGAAGTGGCAAACTTCACGACACCCATGCAGATGGACAATAGAGGTACGACTGCTGAATCCTACACAAATGCACTTTATAAGCACTTACACAAGTGCATGGATCATGCTATCCCTAACAGAATCAAGATGCTATCCTCCAAAAAAAGGAAGCCAATCTGGTGGTCTTCTGCCATAAACAAACTCTACAACAAAAGAAAGAAACTGTTGCAAAAAAGAGTAAAATCCCATGATTGGAGGAACTCCCTGGTCAGCCTCAGTAAGAAGCTGAGATCCCTCATAAAATCCTCTAAAGCTAGTTATGAAAACAAAATTGCCACTGATTCTAAAGACAACCACAAAGCATTCTATAGCTATGTCAAAAATCTCAATGGCAACACTCAGATCTTCTCTGAGTTACAGCACAATGACACTAAATATACAGAACCAACTGATATTGCCAACATCCTGGCAGATAGGTTCAGTGCTAACTTTACCCCCCCTCTCACCCCATAAAGAGCCCATCTTTATACTGGAAGAATGCAAAGTTCCTGTAATCACGGCTGCACAGGTAGAAACTTCACTCTCCAAAGCCAAGAACACAGCATCCATGGGACCTGACAACATCCTAGGCTGCCTTCTACATGAACTACAGAATGAACTGGCACCCCACCTAAGTACCATGTACATTCATAGCCTCACCTCAGGCTTTGTGCCCATTGAATGGTGCACTGCAACAGTTATCCCACTCCACAAAGGGGGGGGCCACAACAGACCCCGGGAACTACAGCCCCATTAGCCTGATGAGCCTCGTCTGCAAGGCCATGGAATGTATCATCATGGAACTCATAAGCAAAGATATTGGAGATCTCCAAACTCTGGATCCCACACAGTTTAGATTTGTAAAAGGCAGATCATGTCTCCTAAACCTGATAGACTTCTTTGAAGTAGTCACCAAAGCCATAGATGAGGGTAAGGTGGGTCACACAGCCTATCTAGATCTTTCCAAGGCATTCAACACCATCCCCCACTCTGGAATTATAGATAAACTCACTAAACTAGGTATAAATCCCTATGTCACAAGATGGGTTGCCAACTGGCTTACTGACAGAACCCACACCGTGAAAGTAGCAGACTCCAAATCAGACTCCAGACCAGTGACAAGTGGAGTACCACAAGGTTCAGTAATGGGTCCTCTCCTGTTTGGTATCTACTTCTCTGAAGTACAGGCTAACACAGAAGGTCTTTGGCTAACTAAATTCGCAGATGACTGCAAACTAGGAGCCATAATCGAAACTCCTAATGATGTGGACATCCTACAAAAGGGCCTCACTGAGACAGATGCCTGGTGTCAAAGACATGGTCTCAAGCTCAATGCCAAAAAGTGCATTGTCATCCCCTTTGGTAAAAACTCTATACCCATGAACTACCACATAGGCGGTAGTCTACTTAACACCAAAAGTTTGATAAGAGACCTTGGGACACAGGTGGACAGTAGTCTCTCCTTTGATAATCACATTGCCACAGTGGTCAGGAAATCCTTCTACGTGGCACACCTCATCACAAAAGGTTTCTCATCCAGAAAAAAAGAGGTAATTGTTCCCCTCTACTCATCACTCATTAGACCCATTATAGAGTACAATGCCCCTTTTGGTATGTACCTCACAAGACATCTACAACAACTGGAAAGGCTGTGAAAATACCTCACAAAGAGGATTACTGGCCTCAAACAGATGCCTTAAAAGGCCGTCTCAAAAAACTCCAGCTTTACTCCGTCACATATTGCCTACTCAGAGGCGATCTCTGCCTAACATATAAAGCTATGTCAAACCCAGAGCTGTTGGACATGCTCCACTTAAAGAAATCCCAATCCCTCCGAGCTATATGCTCTAGGGACCTAAACCTTGTCACCATAATAAACAGAACATGCTGGAGGGATAGATTTGTGTCCCAGAGACTTCCCATACTCTGGAACAGACTAGCTATCTATGTCAAACAGAGCTCCTCATTAGCACTCTTCAAGAAAAATCTTGATGATTGGATGGGTAATAGAAAATTCACCCTGGGGATCACTTCTCTGGTTCTGCTTGACAGGGGCACAGGAAAATAATTTTCTTGGGTGGCGAAAGCTAAGGTGCCTTTTTGGCTAGGCTTGTATAGGCCCTAGGGCCAATAGCCTAGTACCTACCTATGAACCTATGAATAGTTGAAAAATCAACTTAACTGCTAGGCTGTCTCATTTACCAGTTATTAATGAATGGGTATTGCCATCCACTGAAAACAAAACTTCCTTTCTGAGAAGTACACTTCCTGAAAAATTGATACTCTCCCCTTCATGAAACCCACCTTCAGAACCATCACATGTAAACTAGTCTTCTCCAGACTTGGGGAAAAAATTACCAACTACTATAAAGACTTAAGATTTGCTCCAAGGGTTCAAGAAAATCTAGTTCAATATTGTGGATAGCTGCACCTGCTGTAAGGACAATGGCTAATTACTTTACTCTGTTGATGCTGACTATTGAAAACTAGTGCTGCCACTAATTAATAACTTTATTTATTTTATTTATTTAACATTTGTTGACTGGGAAAGTCTGACTAGGACAGAGCCTATTTTCAGAGGAGGCCCGAGAAGAAATGCTCCAGATGCATGTCTTTAGAATGTGGAATATAACCAGAGTACACAGAGGAAACCCACACGACTGCAGGGAGAACATGCAAACTCTGCACATCTAGCACCCCAGCTGAGAATCAAACTGGAGAACCTCTTGCTTTGAGGCAGCAACATTAACTGCTCCACCACTGCACCAGCCAAACATTGTATACATTATATATTTTTCTCTATTGTTTTGTTTTCTGGCTACATGCTCCACTCTACTCTTCATTTCCATGGTATACGGCATATATTGTTCTCTTGATATTTTCTATGGCTTCATGCTTCATGCCTGCATTTGTAAAATTCCTTTGCTAATTTTATTTAAAAGTTGTCTGATTTGCTTTACTTGATGTCTAAGTACCACTGTTTGACAGGGGTCTATATTATAAGATCAACGGTTGAAAACATTGAACACCCTATGGTCGACACCATATGGTTGATGTCTTCAAACGTCAAACTTATAAAAAGAACAAAAAAAAGAAAGAAAAAAGTACCCGAACGGGTTTAAGCAGGGGGGCAAGCCCCCCTGCACCCTCCACAAGGGGCCTGCGCCCCACACACCTCGCTACTTAAATAGACAAACTTTGAGACCGCACTACATTGCAGTAAACAGAAATCTCCCCATACGGATATTTCCGTTTACGTGTTCGAGATTCTCAGTGTTCGCTATTCCCGTGTCGACAATGTCAGATTCAACATTGTCAGCTTTCGAGAATATAATATAGACCTGTTTGACAGTACTAAATTATTGTTTTGATTATACTAGCCTCTCCACCCTTATTATAGCTAAAAAGGATCTTCAAATCAGCCCATCGACCCAGTTATCAAATAGTAAATAAGTAAAGAAATAAATATCTCTGCCCACATAATTGACCTAGCATCCACTCGTAATTTTAATAGTTGCATTCAGTTAATCTGTAGTATGTAGGAAACATATTTCAAAATGCTTCATTCTTTTCTCAAAAATGCTCTAGTGATTTCATGATTGATTGCAGAACTGAACATCTTAATCTGCATCTTGTGGAGAAAATTGTTCAAGTTATTATCATAGCCCCAGTCTGTGTAACAAATCCTTGCAGAAACTCAATGTCGATACACAGCTGTAAGTAATTCTGACTCTCTGATAACATAGTATGTCCTACAGTCACTTTAATATATTTGTAAATTGTTTGATTGCCTTTCATTTTTCAGACTTTTTGCACAGTGTGTATAATCTATAGCCATATTTTTAACTGTTGAAATATTTAGCTTTTGCTAGAGTTTTCTTTTAGGGACTTCATTAAAATTCTTTGGAACAGCAGGATGTCTCCAGTCACTAAAATGAATGAAAGAAGATATAAGTACTAATGTAGGTAATAACCCAACAACAGGTTTTTTGATATGCTTATGTGCACAAGTCCTCTAAGGTTTTCCAAAAGTGATATAGATCAGTATCAGGAGTAGGATTATACAGATTTAGTAAATAAAGGCCGTTTTTTCTTCATTTATCCATGTTTGCCAGGGGGTTACTTGTTCCTTCAGTAAAGCATTAGCCGTGTCTTCTGCAAACACTTCAGTCTTTTTTTCTAACAAGGCATGTAGAATGCAAGCAAAATATCAAAATGGCATGATGTCTACTTGCTAATTCATCAGCATTAGTCAGAGGCTTATCTGTATCCGATCCTTCTTGTTGTTTTCTGTTTTTTTATGTATTTCATTTTAATTTATAGTTTACTAAACTTGGAAATCATTGTATTTTAGTTGAGAGTTATCTTCTACATTACAATCCCAGAATCCTCATATTTTATTGTGTATAAGCATAATAACACATATACCATACAACAGAATTTTCAAATATTGATACAACTACATGCTTAGCAAATAGCAAAATAATTATCTTGCAAAAGTTTAATATTTTATTTTTATTTTCTATCTTTTTGAATTCACATAAAAATCCCAAAAAATCTGGCTTATGGCTAGACCTGACAATGGGTAATGTAACATAGCTGATTTTCTTTAAGAAAAATATGACAAAATAAAACCATGGTTAAACTATATACATTTATTGTGATATTTAAAATTCATTTTGCATTCCAGAAATCTAAGAAATAATTTTTCTTTAGATGCATTTGACCATTTAAATGTAGAATTTACATATGTGATGTTACAAGATTAACCAACTTAATGTGTAGGTAAATATTAAAAATCATATTAGCAGATACAAAAAAGCTATGATATGAAGCCCAGTCTTGATAGTTGAAAATAGTTATTTATGTTGAATAAATGAAACATATAATCAACCTGTATTAAAAGTATACGTTTCTTTAGTATTGTAATTAGCAATAGTCTGTCTCCACTGTCTTTATGTAAATCCGAATCATAAATTATTTTTCTTCACCAATACTTTTATACTTTTAGTGCTACTTTGCACCCCTCTGATTATAAACTGCTTCCTGAATCCATTCAAAATGCATTAATTTAATGCATTCTCTTACTGTGTATTTACCTATCAAAAATATATGGGCTGAAAGTTCAAGATACTGGGAAAAGGTCTTTTTCAGTGTTGAATCCTAAAGTGACACATAGAAACTACTATGATATAAAGTACTGTGGTAAAAATTCAGTCATTATGGATCTTTAATCCATGAACTATGGTGTGCCTGAGCCCCTTAAGTCTAAAAACTGCATTTAGAATCAATGTGAAACACCACAGCTGGGAGCAGAACTGCAGTATTGTAGTGGTATGGTTAGAAGGCAGTTCCTATAGCAGGTGGATGAAGAATTTTGGGATAAACTCTTAAACACGGACAAACACACAAGAAAACATTTACCAGCTATACAGGTTGATATATATATATATATATATATATATATATATATATATATATATATACACACACACACACACACACACACACACACACATATATATATACATATACATATATATATATATATATATATATATATATATATATATATATATATATATACATATACATACATATATATATATATATATATATATATATATATATATATATGCCATTTGTTAGCATTTTTTAACACAGTTTAAGAATTATCATTATAGGACTCACCATTTGAAGCATGGATGCAGTCTTGCAGAATTCAGCTCTTACACATCTGAAAATGCTTCTGAGGAAAGCTACTAGTTTCAGGCATGCTCCAAGTCATATATCTAAAGATGATAAAAGCTGACATTTAACTTGCTCTCTATAATGCTGGTGTACATTTTGTCATTTTTGTTTGTTAAAGTGTGCACTGTGGAAAAATAAACAGAAAAGTATTGCAGTGCTTATCTCAGCTGTCAGTTACCTCGCAAGGAGTGAAAATATATCTTCTTTTCAGAGAGGGCAGTATTCCTAAAGAATATTAAGCAAGAATATGTGAGATATAAGATAATGGCTATGGGGACAATTTTATCTCTCACATATCAGGACGCTGTTGGACTCAGAATCTGCTAGAATTCAGACAAAAGGTGTTTCAAGGGGACTATATACAATCAGTGCCAAACAGGAGGATTGAGAATTACAGTAATACATTTGTGTTTAGCCCAATAACAAAAAAAAAAAAAAAGATTCAGGATGGCTTTCGTCATCTCATGGAGAGCACATGTTATCTAGGCAGTTGAAAGTGACAGCACATACTGAACACCATAAATAAATTAAAATAAATGGGAAAGCAACTCCAGGGACTGAATGCACCATAGCCATGCATTTATGTGCAAAATGGAAAGCAGTCATTGGATGGTTATTGCAAGTTTTTATAAGAAAACTATTGTTGGAGACTGCAGTGGATTGTTCCTTTGTTTCATAAATACAATGCAAAAGCTTGTAGGTTGCTGTGGTATTTTACAAGGATTAGTTGAGTCATGCACTGGTTTGGATGGGATATGCACAGTGGGTGGACAGTTTTGTTAATACAAAATTATAAACAAAATCAAAACAGCAGCACTTAAAGCAGTAGATCCACAGTGAGAGGAACCAGTCCGTAGGATGTTGGCAAAAATAACTTTTAATCACATCCACTTTTAAAAACAGTATCAGGTTGTTGACCAAAAGACTTAACACATCAAATCAAAACAAAATCAAATCGGCGCTTGGCTCAATACCAAGCTTTATCAAGATGAATTATACACTGAAATGGAACCGTTTATATACAGCTCTCCACCAACATGTGACTTCAAAGCATAATCAAATTTTAAAGCTGTAATCAAATTTAAAAATGTTACAGGATTTTTAATGACTAAATCATGAATTATTATTATGTTTAATGTGCCATACTAACCTGGCTAAACCAGCTAATTCATTATAAAACCCTCCATAGAAATTGTACAAAAATGAAAACTTTAACAAAAAAAATGAGCAATGTACGTTCTGTAAAATGAACATTTTAGTATAAAGTTTTTTTCGTTAAAGTTTTCATTTTTGTACAATTTCTATGGAGGGTTTTATAATGAATTAGCTGGTTTAGCCAGGTTAGTATGGCACATTAAACATAATAATAATTCATGATTTAGTCATTAAAAATCCTGTAACATTTTTAAATTTGATTACAGCTTTAAAATTTGATTATGCTTTGAAGTCACATGTTGGTGGAGAGCTGTATATAAACAGTTCCATTTCAGTGTATAATTCATCTTGATAAAGCTTGGTATTGAGCCAAGCGAAAGCGCTCAATTTGATTTTGTTTTGATTTTGGATGTGATTTTAAGTCTTTTTTGGTCAACGAAGGACCTGATACTGTTTTTAAAAGTGGATGTGATTAAAAGTTATTTTTTCCAACATCCTACGGACTGGTTCCTCTCACTGTGGATCTACTGCCTTAATACAAAATTATACAGATGATCTGCCACCAGAAATGAAAGGGGGTCAGGAGTGGATGAGAAGCACTATACTATATACCAGTCTCTTCTCCTATTTGAGCTGGTACTTCATTTCTTGGTAGGTGTGTCACCTTTCTTAAACTAATTTTACATGTTCAAAAGAGAATATATGTAATTTCCAGTTATTATAGTATGAGTACATGAACATAATGTTCTATATATTTTGCTACATTTGTCATGCTTAATACATGTCTTTTTGGCAGTGTAAATATGTTAACTCACAGCCTGAAGATGTTTAACAAAAGTTCTTCAATCTCCTTCAATAAAACACACCACAACAAAACGTCATTTGACAACCTTTTATTAAACTTCCATTAACATAACTTTATTGAATCATTTCAATGTATTAATCACAACATGAAAATCCTTGTAACCATTTATCAGGGTAGCATATCCTCTATTACCCTGTCCAAATAAGCAGCGTTGCCACCACAGCTCACTTATTCTTACTTACCAAAGCAGCATCCTGCTGCTAACTTTCATCCCCTAAACTCCATGCATCAAACACCCAACATCAGAGGGGAAACAGACGAGGGACAAGCCTGCCCCTCTTCTCTGCCTAAGCGTTCAGTCACAAGGGCAAACAAATCCAAAATATCTTCAAAAAGAGGAAGGGTTATCAGGTAGCAAGATCACACCTAAATCTGATCCTTTTCCCAGCTAGACTGACATAAATCTTCTAAACCATGCCCCAAACCTATCTCACTTCATCCCAACTTCCCCTAATTGAATTAACCCTTCTTTGCCCACCGCTCTACCTAAACTCCTTCCCCTTCATCCTAGCCTTAACATCTTGCCCCAATCCCCCATCCCCCTTCTACCAACACTAACCCTCTTCTTATCATCTCTGCATAACCCCTAAAACACTGAAGATGTTCCTGGAGAAATTAGTTTATTCCCAAACCTCATTTGTACTGATCCCCTTCAATAAGACACACCACAACAAAATGACATTTCACAACCTTTTATTAAACTACCTGTGATGATAGGAGGTACTGCCAGCACAACTTGCTAGAATTTTGTAAATAATTATATGTCATTTGTGAATATCAAACTGATTTATACAAGATGTTTGTGTTACAAATGTATTAGAACTGTATGTTGTGTATATCAAACTGATTGGTACAGATGTTTATGTTGAAAAGGTATTTGAAAGTACTTGTGTTTGAAATGTATCCACAGTGTGCCCTGTGTTTAAATGTGTATGTTTTAATAGAGGAAACTGGAAGGGCAATCTCAGTCCAACAAACTTTAAAATATATCTGAAATTAAATCACTTTACAGGCTAGGCCATAAAGATATTATCTCACAGGTTACAATGCAGCCAGAGACACAAAGTCTATACTAGGACACTTTCTGTATTGTCTTTGGTGTGAACTAATTACTGGTCTGAAAGAATGGAGGTATGAAATGTGTTTTATGACCTCTAGTACCTGCCATAGATCTGAGCAAAAGCCCTTGTGTGTGAGTTTTTACAGGTAGGTGCTAAATCCTGCCAGCTTCCAGCAATGGGGATTTGCATGGGAAGTAGAAGTCAGATAACCAGAAGTGATGTCATTCTGCATGCTATCCCAGAAGTAATATTTTAGATATTATTTTGAGAAGTCTCTTAGTGAGACTAAGCACTCTGTATTCTGTCTTGGGCCTGACAACAAGAATGACCATTCGCCACATCAACTGCTTGTTCTATTAAATAAGTAGGGAATAATAATTATCTTAGATTCAGTCAGGAATATAGTGAAGCTTAGTTTAGATATTGTTTTTCTTTATTTGTCTGAGCCTGTCCTTTAATGTTATTTTAAATATTTCCTGTGATTTTAAACTCTGATGTCACTGTAAACAGATATTTAGTATTGTCTTGTTCTTTTATTATTTATTGTTAAATATATTTAAATGTTTCATTGTGGCTAATCTTTGCAGAGATATTTACATTTTTAAAGTATTTGTATATTTATTTGGTGACACTGTGTGGGCCACTCCTAATAGCCTTGCTCTTGATCAAACTACCATTTGTATTAATATTAATTTCACTCAGTATATTGGGTACCATTGCAAGGGCCTTAAAGTAGTTGGTGAGTGGTTCTGGTGGCAGTGATGACTATCTTATAGTCTGGGCAAAAGGGGGCATAGCTAGTAAACCTGTGCCAGCCTTTCCCAGGTGTGTGTATGTATGTGTGCAAATCAAATCTCAAAGAGTGTGTGTGTCAGCTACTTGGGCAGGGACACAAAGCACTGTTTGGACAGAGTAAGTGCTGCAGGATTTGGCTTGGAACCCTGGCTATGGACTCAATGCTATAACTATGCCAGTGGGGAGTCTTATTGGGGATCTGGAGAAAAAGAGAGCAACCAGGCCCCAGGCTGACTGTGTTCCCTAAGTGCTCTTAAGGGAAATTGTGCTTGATTGTATCTGATGCAGAGAGCTGCATTTGGAGATACTGTATGTGTACCTGTTATCCTCTCAGTGAATGTTCCCCACTGGTGCCAGTGGTGAGGATTTAGGCTCCTTGATTGCTGGCCCAGAGGTGTTGGGACATCACATATTGGTGGCAGTGGTGGAATCACCACATCACATATTGGTGAACAGTGGTGTAGATATTGAACATCTGTATCCTTTAAGCATTTGTCACAAAATGTGTACATTCTCTCAGCAGTTGCACAGTGAACATTCATATCACAATATTTTTTATTTACTTTTGTTAACTTAGTTAGTCAAGGAGAGCAGGCAAGGATGTCAGCAGATGGTTATGGCAAGCTGACAGAACCAGTTCGCTGAAATCTGCCAAGCCAAAGGAATGATGCATGCCAACCTGAAATTATTGCAGCCTTAATCACAGCTGCATCACAGACAAGCAGCCAAGGAGATAACCAGACTGGCATTGGGGATGTACAGCTCTCAGAAACAGGACAGTTCAACTTTTCCTCAGAAGACTTAAAAATTAATCTGGAGTTAAAGAGACTTGAACTGGATGTTTAGAATTAGAATCAGCAGACAGACTGCAGCATTTGCAGGTTGAAGCAGAATCAGCAGAAACACTATGGCATTTGAAAGCAGAAGAAAATGAGAGGCAGAAGCAACATGTAAAGGAAATGCTGACTCTTCACCAGGTCCATGGAGATAATGGCGAAGGGAGTAACCATACCCCAGAAGCAATAAAGATCAGTAAACTTCTTCTTCAATACCAAGAAGGTGATAATTTCGATAATTTTATTCATATATTTGAAAGAGTATGCAAACAGTATAATGTTGACTGAGGGCTCTGGGTACAGTTCCTGACCCCCCTTGCTCCATGGTAGAGCTGTAACTGCTGTTTCTAAATTGTCTGATATCGATTGTTTATACTATAGCAAAGTAAAGAAGTGTTTATTAGAGTGCCTTTTTTAAGTAAACACCTGAAGCTTATAGAAAAACTTTTTGTGACCATAGACGCAAGGCAGATTAAAGTGTGCGTGTGATTATATTGCTGAGTTAAGCACTTATTTCCTTTTGGTGATGGAACAAGCCCTTAGCACTTTGCCTGAGGATATGAGAATTTGGTTGGCTGATAGGGAATGTAACACCGCAGATGACCTGGGGAAAAAGGGATCTCTACATAGTAAGCAGTGCATTACTGCACAGGAAAGGGATACCCATTGCTGCACATGGATATAAGGGAACCCATGGTGGGCAGCCTAAGCAACCCCAACAGGGTCCGCCAGTAAAAGGAAAAGCCACTAGTTCAGGTACAAGGCCAAGATCAGAGGTTAAATGTTTTAAATGTAACCAGTGGGGCCATGTATCATATAGATGTCCATGGAGGCAAGGTGGGGAACAAAAGGTAGGGGATCCAGCAAGTGGGAATAACAGAATGCCAGTGGTAAGTATTCTGGAGACAACAGATATTTAGTATTGTCTTGTTCTTTTATTATTTATTATTAAATATATTTAAACATTTCATTGTGGCTGATCTTTGTAGATATATATACCTTTTGAAAGTACTTGTATATTTATTTGGTGACACTGTGTGGGCCACTCCTAATAGCCTTGCTCTTATTAAATATATTTAAACATTTCATTGTGGCTGATCTTTGTAGATATATATACCTTTTGAAAGTACTTGTATATTTATTTGGTGACACTGTGTGGGCCACTCCTAATAGCCTTGCTCTTAATCAAACTACCATTTGTATTAATATTAATTTCACTCAGTACTGGGTACCCTTGTAAGGGACTTAAAGTAGTTGGCAAGGGGTTCTGGTGGCAGTGATAATTACCTTATAGTCTGGGCAAAAGGAGGCATAGCTAGTAAACCTGTGCCAGCCTTTCCCAGGTGTGTGTGTGTGTGTGTGTGTGTGTGTGTGTGTGTGTGTGTGTGTGTGTGTGTGTGTAAACGAAATCTCAAAGAGTGTGTGTGTCAGCTACTTGGGCAGAGGCATGACGCATTGGTTGGACAGAGAGGGAGTACTGGAGGACTTGGCATGGAACCCTGGCTAAGAACTCAACTCTATAGCTGTGCCAATGGGGAGTCTTTACTGGGGTTCTGGAGAAAGAGAGAGAGAGAAACCAGGCCCCAGACTGACTGTGTTCCATGTGTGCTCTTAAGGGAAATTGTGCATAAACCCTAAAACACTGAAGATGTCCCTGGGCAAATTGGTTTGTTCCCAAACCTCATTTACTCCATTATGCTACCATTTCCACTCAATTTACATGATCTTGAAATAGAAATGAGATCTTTTTAATCAAGCAAACCCCTTAGACATCAATAATTGAAGGATATTTCAGTTCCTTCATTCCCTCTCTCTGTCTCTCTCTCTCTCTCTCACACATACACACACACACACACACACACATACACACACACACACACACACACACACACACACACACACACACACACACACACACACACACACACACACACACACACACACACACACACAGACACACACACATGCATACATATATACTAAAATGAATCATCAAATAATTTCTCAAAATTCTGCAGCAAACTTACAATTCACATAATGTTATGTTTTAGTATCATAGTTACAGTGAACCATTTATTTAGATTACAGAACTTTCAGGACAGGCCTAGATATATGAAGCCCCTGTAAAACATTAAACTGATTCATTGTGTTCACTCTCCATTGGCTATTCTCATTTCCTGCAATCTTATGTGTGAGTACTTTTCACTGGCTACACCCGAACAAGTGTCATAAATGGTTGCATTGGTTGTCATATTGTATGGATTTTATATTAAACTTTGTCATGTTTCCCTTCTCCAGGAGGTCCAGGTCAGTCAAACCAGTGTTGAATTTGTGGGCACCCATCCATTCCTTCATGTTCCATTTAAAGGATAGTAATGCATCACGCTACTTTATTCCTAGGGGCAGACTGTTCCAGAGCTGGGGAAGATGCTGTGTAACAAACTTATCTCTCCATCTCATTTTATTAATCTGATCGTTAAGACTGAGCTCTTTGATCTGGCATTAATGGAATTACTAGACTTATGGATATACAATAGATCTAGGACAACAAGTCCCTAAAGGCTCAGCAGGCAAGGCAAAGATCTCCTCTCAAGATTGAATAGGTCTCTAAAGAAAGAGTTTTTCCATTCAATCCTGGTGATAAAGGGTCTTCATGCATGTGGTTTTCTAAGCTAGGAGCTTATGACCCATTTCAATTTGTTTGATATGCATAGACTGGGATGATGTACTCAATGATTTACTTAATAAATGCAGATTATAAGGCAACAATGACTTATTTGCATCTAGATGACATTCCCTTGGTAGTTAGTTATGCTAAACTGAAGGACTTCCTGACTACAGTTGCCACATGAAGATCAAACAAGAGGGAGTTAACCCATGTCCTGAGATCTCTATTAACACTCATTCTGAAGTGGGACATTGCCAGAGTTGTAAACTGGGTGGAAGGTTTGCCTGCTAAATGTGACACTATTGTATTTTTTGTGTTTAACTTGATGCCATTTTCTGTGCATTAAGTACTTACTAATGTAAGCTCATTCTGAAGAGTCTAAAAATCTGAGGTTGACTTGACAATAACACCCAATATGCAGTGCTAGTAAATTAGTTAGCCAGAGGTCTTGGTTCCCAGATTGAAGATCAGAGGAGTAAACACAGAACATGGGTGAAACCACCTAGTCACCTGTATATATTCAGTTGCTGTACCTGCCAATTGTATTGTGCGGCTCCATCTTTTAGCCAATTTCATATCCATCTTATCACATAGGGATCTGTCTGTAAAATGTTAACATTACTTACAATGCCATCAAGGAGTAAGATGTGAAATGGTCTTCTTGTGTTCAAATATGCCATGTGCACATCATAGCCACTGTTTGCAGCATGTGTAACCTTCTCAGAGAAGTTTACCAAATTCATTAGGCAAAATCTACCTTTGACAAAGCCAAACAGCTACAGGTCAAATCTAATGAGATTTATTGTAATTTGTGAGTTTTTTTACAATTTATCCCATGGTTCTGTAGATGAGATTTATCAGGCTTGTAGGTATTTCATTCCCAAGTTCAGTGGTGGGGCTACCCTTATGAAGTGGCATCACTACTGCAGTTCACCAAACTTCAGGGACAAAGTCCATGGCTAAATTTAGGTTGAACATTTGAAGGAGTGGGTCTGCCAGGGAGTGCTTGGTGCTGTTTAATAAGTGACCAGGTATATTGTTAGGTCCCATGAATGATGCATTTTAGAAAGTATCTTCGATACATGTTCCTTAGCGATGACAGTGGATTTAAGGGATTCAGGGATATGAGGACTTTAGCTGTGAGACTCTGCTGTGAATTTGTACTGAATTTGTATTCTAGTATGTTAGCAATGTCTTTGGAATCCATGTAGGTGGTGTTATTGTGAATAAATTCTGAGTATTGCTAGGTATTATTTCTTAGTTTCTTAATATAACTGAAGACGGAGTTATGATTGTCTTTAGCCTCAGATGCTAACTTATGCTCATTTAATGCTTTAGTATTCATAATAGTACTTTTCACATCTTTAGTACTACTTTTGATACTATCATGATTTGATAGTTTTTGTCTCTTCTGCATAATTTAGTGAGTTGTTTTCCTTTACTGGAAAGTTTGTTTATATTAGTGGACCATCAGTGAGGTTTGTTTCTGAACATCCTGTTATATTCTGTTCTGGTGGAACTGCCAGATCTATATTTTTATCTAGGTGAGTGTATAATTCCTTTGTGAAACTACTTCCTATGGCAACACTGGGGCTGAAGCTGCTATGGGTAAATCTAGAGACCTCATTAGAGAATCTGATGAGGTTGGTATGCTTGAAATCCTTGACTTCTGATGACATTGGATGCAAATAGTTTATAGATTTTAAATGTGAAATTCACTATTTGTGGTCCAAATTGATCTGAGAAGGAGATCCCTGAGCTAGATACATCATGAAGTGTCTACAGTTGTCAGAATCGGGTCTACAATATTATGGCTTCTACTGGGTTTTGTTAACTTACTAGTTCAGAGAGTTTTTATTTATTAAGTGTAAGCACTTCTGGCTATATCATATAGGAGTTGTAAGTGCTACATTTGATTAAGGGTTAGTTAAAGTCAGACAGGATGAAAGGGGTTCCTATTTATGGCAAGTTCCTGTAGAACATTTAGAAATCTGATATAATATTCTGGGGACATGGAGTGTCCTGTAACATGCTATAAACAGGTAGTTAGTTTTGTTCAAGATGATTTGGAATTCTGAGGGTTCAGTCTGTGCATCTCTGGGGACCTGCCTGAAAGTTAAATGGTACCTAACAAATATGGAAATGCTGCAACAATGTCTTTCAGGTTTGAAGGTATGGGGTGTGCAAAGCCAAGTATGGCTTTCTTTACATTTAAACCACATTTTAGTAATTACACAAATATGGATGTTTTCCTGGTGCAGGAGGACCTCAAGGTTGGGCATTTTGTTGTTGAAACTTCTGGAATTGAACAGAGTCACCTTAATTTGGCCCGGTTTTGTGTATAAATCATAAGTTAGTTTGGAATGTCCTTGAGCCGGATGCTGTCTAAAAACATATTATGGGAGCAACAGAGGCTTTAGCCAGTATGTGAAGGTCATGAAACAAGTGGTGCAGACCATGGTAACCATTTAGAATGTCAGGATCCACTAGAGAGAGTCCTGGATCATGGAGACTGAGTGGTAAAAAAAAAAAAAGACTTACATATACTAAGTCTGAAATGGCCATTTCTCATAATATTCCCTTTTATCCAAGGTATACATCTCACCTGTCCAGATTTTCACCTCATGTTTTTGATTTGTTCCTCATAAAATGTGCGGTTTTCTGGCAAATCACTGGGATGATCTGAGGGTAGAAGTCACTAAATAATGAAATACATTTGAGTTTCAGATGTCATATCCTACAGAAAATTTAAGCTAATACAAATCCTGTTATTCTAGTTAAATGTACATACAACATGGGTTTGCAGGAGGAATATTTTTAGTGAAGAATATTGTATCTAAGCTGCATGGCTATGTTTAGAAATCTGTGATGATGTGATGATTTAAGGAAGAACTTCTCTTGGCTATGAACAGAAGTAGAGAGTAAAGAGAAACTTGAGGAAAGATACACTGATAGCACTAAATAATATATTTGGCTAATGGGGTAGTTAAGGAGAAAAATGCACTACAGTTAGTGCACAGGAACTAATAATCTGTAAGCCTCGGAAAAAATTGGTGAACAAGACAATGATCCAGATGTGTACTGTGCCTTGTCCTGCAAATAAAAGCAACCGTGGCCAGTTTAGTTTATCAATAGAGTCACTGGCGGAAATAGTCAGGACAGAGAGGTATACCTGCCTCTGTTCGGTGCAAGCTGCTGTGGCATAGTAGTATGCTCGTGCAAGCTGCTGTGGCATAGTAGTATGCTCAACAACATCAAATTTTTTTTGTAGTTTAGAATAAAAAAGTAAGTTAGTATAATACAAGCAGGGATTGTAGTATGAAGTAGGTGAAAAACATGGTTATGGTATATTTAGATAGAAAGTCAGGGGAGAGAAATTGATTAACTAAGGAAGTGAGTGAAGAAGAGGGAGTAAGGAGGTATAAGGTATGAAGAGGTACTTATTTATTTATATTTAGGGATATAGGTTATCCTGGATTAAGCAACAACAGAGCAATATTTTGGATATGAAGTCTTTCAGAATAGTTTTAAAGGACTGTAGGTTGGGTATTTACCAAATAAGGAGTTCTAAGCCATTACAGCATGGTATGAGTACAGACTATGGCAGCAGATTTGATAGGTTTGTGGACAGAGAAGAGTTTTTGGTCACTGGATCATAATGACCAAGTGAAAAGATAGCTGTGCAGAAAGGTAATGAGTGCAGAGACAAGCAAATGAATGTTAGATAATTTTACAGGTGATAAGAAACTATAGAAACTGTGTATATTTTAGTTGATGGGTCATTTCTAACTAATAATTTTACAGGATAAGCTATACATGAAACTGTTTGAAGGGATGCTGATCTAACTTTAGCCACTTTGTTTTTTTATTGTTCAAGTTTTGCTTTTTGTGATATCTGGAGGTTAATAAGGATGGGAGCACCATAAAGTACTGAGAAGAGTGGGTATGTAGTGCCAAGTGTAGTTTCAGTTGCATTGGTGAGAATTTTTCAAATAATACAGCATTTAAATTGATTTATTTGTGTTGCATTGAATACTATCTAGCTGGAAGTTGTGGCTAAATTTTTTCAGTTTTTGCTTTATTTAGAATTTGAGTGCTAGTTAAATTCCTGCATAGCTGCTTTTAAAGTTAATGGTAGTTTCACTTTACTGATATTAGGTTTCACTAATACTTAATTTGTTTAATTTGGATCAATTTCTGTAAACTCTTGCATTTGGATATCCTATACATTACGGATTATCAACTTCGGATATAACTGAATTTTGCTAATCTTCATCTGTGCTTTTTCAAATATTACAGCATTTAAAAGTATTTGCTTTGTCTTTTTTTCAAATATCTAGCGGAAGTTGTGGCTCTGTTTTCAGTTGGTTGAATGCCCACCCTACCTGTAGTGTTTGGTATGTTTCTAGGTGGCTTTAATCACCTGGCCCTCTGTAAATTTGCATTGGATACTCCTCCTGGGCCCATCTCATTTGCTCCTCAAAAAATTTGCATTGCACTTTATTCATCTGCTTTCCTGTATTTGTGTTTCTTCCTACTTTATTACTTTATTTTGCTTTTGCGTCTTCTTAATTTACTCAGTTATTATTTATTGTACTAGTGTGCCCAACTATTTGTGGTTTGCATAGGCCTTCAGACCAGTTGTTTACATTAAGAGATTTGTGGTCTGCATTGTGCCAGGACAGGTAGGGCCTGCACTTCTAAGTTGGGAACTGCTGATTAGCTCCATGTCTATTATTCTAAAAGTGTATTAGTTCACAGTTTAAGCACTTGGGCTTCAGGCCATTTATTTTCCATAAGGAAGGTTTGTGGTCTGCATCTTTGTGGGAGGATGCTGGACTCTTTATTACTGCTTGTTAAGAAGGTGGTTGGTTAAAAGGCTTACTTCTAAGACTTATTTGAACTGTTTCTTACAGCTGAGAAATTCTGTTTGTTTATTAGTGCATAGACTAGATCAGGCCTGCTGAATCAGATTTTGTTTGTATAACTTGAGCACTAATCCACTAGATTCTTAAATGCTGAATCTTGTATTTATTATTACTGGCGGTAGTAACCTGGTTAAAGTGTAGATATCATTCTAAGCCTTTTTTTACATTACATTTGGAAAACTTCAGACCAGTTGTTTTACATTAAGTTTGTGGTGCACTGTTGTGGCAGGACATTTAGCTTACATCCTTTAAAGTTGTGAACGCTGCTGATGTTGGTTGTTTTGTCTGTTATTCTAAAAGTGCTTCAATGGATTCTGGTTTAAGCGCTTGGGCTTCCAGGCCAGTCATTTTACGATAAGAGGGGTTTAAGGTCTGCCTCTTGTGGGAGGAGAAGCTGGATTCTGCCCTTCTGAGCTCTGAATTTTGTGTGAGAGGCTTATAGTGCCTGCATGTTTGGGAATTTCTTACTGAAGGCTTATAGTTTGAGATCTTTTGAACTTTGTCTAACTTGAGCACTCCTCCAGGCCTTCTTTTTTTGGGTATAAGTTCCCCTGCACCCCAGTGGCAGAGTGTGCAGTTAGAACTTGTCTGATTAGAGACTACAGGGCCGTAGGCTCAGTTTGAGTTTTTTTTACTGGTTAATTGGGTGAATTTGTTTAAAAGCCTTTTTTTCTGATTGCTTGTAGTCATCTAAAGCTGTTTTAAGTTTATATTAGAAGGTTGTAGTCATTTAAGGCTGTTTTAAGAATTAGCCATTTTTTTTTACTGTTTTTGCCTTATGTTAAAACCTTTATTTTCCTTGTTGTTTCCCACCTTAAAAAGCTAGTATAGTTTCCCACCTTGCTATTAAAGTATTCAGGGCTGTGTTTACAAGTTTCTAGGTTGCCCATACCTTAAAGTTTCTGAAGGAGGTTTCTCTGTTCACCTGTAAGAGGATTTCTCTTGACGGCCATCTGTCCCTGGAGGAGTGGTTTCCAGCCAAGTTGCAGGTTTATATGCCATTTTACAGGCCAATTTCTATCTGCCACATTGAGCTGCAAATAAAACACATTTGCATGGTTTTGCTAAACAAGGCACCCAGTTAGCTTTTGCTAAGCCACTGCTCCACCAAGTCTCTGGCTCAGTTTTTCCCTTGAAAGTAGTCTAACTCTCATCCTATTTCCTTGCCTTGTAGTCTAACAGTCCAGCACTTGCTCAGACTGGCAGCACTAATATCAGCACACTTGATTGCCCAGCAGGTGCAAGGCTCATTATTCACCCCTCACCAACCCCACCACCTAATCAGCTCACCCTACTGTTCAGGCATTACCAAAGGGCAATTTCACCCTACTATTCAGTCCAGCTGGGTGGGCAATTTCATCCTGAGGCAATGTTACAACATACTCATGTACACAGACAGGCACCTCCTCCTACCACAAAACATTAACATATCACGAGAGATGCAATTATCAAGGCATTAACACATATAAGCTCTCTCTCCACCCAAGACTGGAACAGAGGCCAATGATGAGACATTAACACTTGCACCACACCTCCAGCCTCACATAGACACTATGTAGCATACACTGGAAAAATAATACACATAAATACACAAAATCATACTTTCGTAGGCTCAAATAAAAACCTGCACTCATAGAGGGAGACCTCCAAGTCCTGCCCAAAAGCCAGAGTCACAAAAGCAGACACACATAAAACACAAAGTGGTTTTAAACCCAGACAAAGCCCTTAAACATAATAACAGCACCTAACTTAATCTAGTAATAGGTGACTCTATGAGTCAGGCACTCTGATGTCCCACTCACTAGGCTGTGGACCATACAGAGAGGACTGCTGTTGAGAACCAGAATCCACCAGGAGACACAAGCACTCAAGTCACTCCAGAACAAGTACAAATGTGGCTCTGTCGCAGTTCATGTTAGTGTGAATAAAAAGAGATGTACCTCCCTGGACTACATGAGAAAAGACATGGAAGGAGCTCTCTCTGATCATGTAGCCCAGGCGGTGGGCCCTAACCAAGAGTAGCATCCTTCACTCACCAAGAATGATTACTGCAGGAGGTACAAAGAAAAATGATCCAATTTCAACAATTGGCTAAGCTTCGAAAACATCAACAAAGGGGATTCAGTCTGTCCCGGCTGGGACTGACGTGCTCAACATGCCTCATTCACATGAGAGACAAGCACACCTGTCACCCAAAAACTTTGAGATACTGTAGCCAAGGCTCTTGCAGCCCCCTATTACATCCATTTAGGCGTGCTGCCTCTCAAGTGCCCTCCGTAAACAGCACAAGGCCAAAAGTGGGGGTTATGCTCACAGCACAAATAGTTTAAATCTCAAAGAGTACCCAGGCAACGCCAGCACTACTCGAGGTAGCTGCAGAGCATTCAACATCTGTGCAGTAACTAAGGGGAAACCTGGTTCCAAGGCTCAGAGCACTTCAGCACTACTGGCAGCTAACTCACATACCATCTGCACAACTCACAGAACATGGACGAAAAACAAAAGGAGGTGGTGTAAACAAATTCATCAAGGATACCTGCACCTCCAAGGTTAGTGGCACAGCATGATAAACACAGCATGATACCATGTGCATTTCTTGTGAGACTCTGCAATGCAAATTGTGGCCTGCTACAGATCACCCTCCATGACCCAGGACCACCACTCTGCCTTTCTGGAGACACTGGAAAACATGAAGGAAAACATGAAGCAAAACATAAACACTGTGATATCACTACTCTACTGTTAACTGGGGAAAACTACTCAGAGTACTCACTGGAAGGTCTAAGCGGCCCTTCCTGGAATTTATCAACTCAAATGCCCTGGATCAGCTGGTAAACTCCCCTACCAGAGGCAAAAACATATTGCACCTGGTCATCACCAACCTGGGTGACGTGTTCCACACAGGAGGTCAACCCATCACTGGTGCAGATAGACCCAAAACTAAATCACTCTAGATGTAGACCTCCACGCACCCACCCCTAACCAAAGAAAGTCAAGTGAAAACTTATAGCAGCAAACTTCACCTTTAAGAAGACAGAGGTGGTTCACAGCACAGCCCCAGCTAAAGAATGACAGTGTCCAAAGTGACAGAACCTCCCAGCATGCACTCTATGAGAACCTACAAGAATGCATGACTCCTCCCCTAAGAGAAGGAAACCAGCGGAACCCTGCCCTGCCATAAACAGGCTATACAATAGAAGGAGGAAACTGAGAAAAAAAAAAAGCAAATCCAAGAAGGAAAGACATCCTGATCCAGTATATCAGTAAACTAAGGTCCTTCATAAAATCATCCAAGGCTATCTGTGAAAATAGCTAAAGTTTGAAGATTCAATAAAAGCCTTCTTTGGCTATATCAAGAATCTAGGTGGCAACTCACAGATATGCTCACAGGCTGGTGCAAAATAGCACAAAATATACTGAACCTACACATATTGCCAACATCCTGGCAGAAAGATTGCAAGCAAGCTTCACCCCCCTCTCACCTCCAGTCTCTGTGCCAATACTGGAAGTGTCCCGGTCCCGAATCCCTGCAACCCCCAAAGAAACAGCCCTTTCAAAGAAAGTAAAGCACAGCATCAACAGATGGTGATGGTGTGTCCCAGGCTGCGTCTTGCATGAACTACAGAGCGAGACTAACCCCCACCTAAACCTGCTGTTCAGCTCTCCACTCTCCACAGGCTATGTGCTCATAGAGATGGTGCACAGCCAGTGGTTATTCCTCACGAATAAAAGGAGGACCTGGCTGGTGCACTTAGTAACTATCGCCCCATAAGCCTGCAAGCTGCAAGGATATGGAGCAGGGCCATCATAATGAAACTCACAAACAAGACATTGGGAACTGGGTGATTTTGACCTATTAGTTCGCTTAGTTAAGGGCAAGATCTCCTTGACCTAAAACCTGGTTGACTTCTTGGGGTAGTCACCGGGATGTAGGCGGGGAAGGTGGTTCACACAAAGCCTACCTTGACCTGCATAAGAGCTTTTGACACCATTCCCCACTCAGGAATTAACTCAAAACTCACCAGCCTGAACATAAACCCGAGATCACGAGCCAACTTGCCAGCTAAGAGAACTCTCACACGGTCACCACGGTAGAATAGCAGGCTCCAGGTCCAAACGAGTCACGTAATACAAGAGTTGTCCTCAGAGGCTCAGTCCTGGGACCCCTACTGTTCATCATATACTTCTCAGAAGGTTTCGCATATGGCTACTATGGCTACTCAAGTTAAGCTGACTGGGGCAAACTGGGAGCCATAATTGACTCTCTGGCTGGTGGACATTCTCAAAAGGGCCTTACAGGATGGACACCAAAGTCATTGTCTCAAGCTCCAAGCTAAATGCCCAAAATGCATAGTCATCACGTTAGGAACAAAAACACCCATGAATTACCCACATAGGTGCTTATTTTATAATACAGAAGGGTAATAAAGCCTTGAGGGACCCCGGGTAGATAAGTAATCTCTCCTTTGACAATCATATTGCCAAAGTAGTTAGGAAATCCTTCTATGTAAAACAAAAGGTTACTAAAGAGGTTCGCAGAGGTTATAAAAAGTTTATAGTGCCCCTCTATACACCTCACTTGGAGCACCCATGTAGATTACAGTGCCCCATTTGGGATGCTTACCAAGTACCCTGGAAAGAACAGCTGGAAAGAGAACCACAAGTACCTCTGCAAGAGGGATTACTGTCTGCAGCCCGTCCTATGCAGCCCGACTGGAAAAACTCCGGCTGTACTCAGAATGATCTCTACCTGACTTACAAAGCCATGTCCAACTCAGAATTGATGGACATGCTCCACGAAAAAATCCAAGTCCTCGCGCAGTGAGCAAAGTGGGCTAAACCTCACCACAGCAATAAATAGAACATGCTGGAGGGATAGATTCCTGTCACAACCTAACTACATGCTTTGGAACAAAATTCTTAACTACATTAGGCCAACTCTTCCTCACTAACACTCTTCAAGAGAAACCTTGGCCCAGTGGATGGGTGGCACAGAAAATACACGCCTGGGATCACTTGTTGGCTCTTCTTGACAGAGGCTCAGTTAATTAAACATGAGAACTAGGCTAGCTGACACATCCAGAGCTAGTGTCATAAATGTCCTTGGGCAGATAGCCTAGTACCTACCTATGAACCTAGGTTTTGGCTTTATAAAGTTTTTCTAGTTTTGGTGATTTTCATTAGGTTTGTATAATCGGATTTCGTTATCCCTAATAAATGTTATCCTAATAATTTGCTGCAAGAATTTACTTCAATAATTGTATTATTAAGACAAAGGATTTTATATTTATTTATTTTTTTATATGAAAGGGAATTTTTTTTGGGGGAGCATTTGGGGAGCGCCATGTTCCAGTGTCTGTTAAAGCTTTCTGTGTAATTTTTGAGATGTGCTAGGTAGTCTGATGTGCATATGAGTGTAGAGTCATCTGTGTACTATATTAGGAAGGCCTGTTGTGTGGATTTGCAGAGACTGTTGTTGAGAATGTTAAAGAGAAAGGGGCTCAAGGACAGAGCCTTATAGAGAGAGAGAGAGTGTAGCACCATTTTACTGACTGACACCTACTGGACAAATAGCTTTTGAACTAAAGAAGGGTGGGCTGATATAGACCTACTGAAGACATTTGAAGTAGAACTGAGGACATGTGAAGTAGAAGTTTGCTGTGATAAACTGTGTAGAAGTCTTTAGACAGATCCAGAAATAAGGAGGAGACTAGTTTGCTGTTATCTCTAGATTGCTATAGGTCTAAAATTAGTAATGTCTTTTGCATTTCCTCCTTTGTTCAGAGCAATAACGTGATTTTTTTTTCCATAGAGAGAGAGAAAGAGAGCAAGAGAGAGAACGAGAGGCAATGTGCAATTCCTCAACTAACCTATTTATAAGGAATGAGACAGGATAGGCAATGCTTTAGGCTGCTGTTTTAATGTACTGAATTGGTAGGGCATCAGCTGAAGCAGAGCATGGTTTGGATTTATTTAAGAGTGGTTTTATATAAGATGTGGGCATAACTTTGAAGTTGAAAGTGTATGTGGTGACATGTAGCCGATGGGCAGGACTGGGATTAGATGCTGGGGAATCCTTGGAGAGGGAAATTATACTATTTATGAAATAATAGGTACATTAAATTGCAGTTTGTTGTGGCGAGTTATTGGTAGAGGGGTTAAGGTAACATTTTTGGCTGGAGTGTAATATTTCTGTAATGCCTGACTAGACTTTTACTATTATTCAGAATGTTGTTATAGTATAATTTTTGTCTTCATTTATTTGCTTTTTAGAATGGTTGCAAAGTATTTTGAAATTTGCAAGACATGTGGTGTTTTCTATGTTTGCCATGTTTCCATGTTTTTCCATTATCCTGCATTAGCATTCTTCTCTTTTTGGATAAACAAATTGCATTATTTGTTTTTAGTCTTTTCCGTCTAGGAGGCGCAAGGCTCTTTAGGATATTTAGGAAAGTTGTATTGAATTCATTAACAGCATCATCTAAGGGGAAGATTTTTAGGATGCTCCATTTAATAAATTATATGGTAGTAATGAATTTGGGTTAAACCTGGACAGGTTGCATGTTGTTTTATAAACATGCTGTTTAAGTGGATGTGTGAGCTATCTGGTTGTATAGATTAGGAGATGGTCTCAGAGAATGTGACATTGCACTTGTATTGGTGAATTTACTAGAGTCTGATACTAGGATCAAATGTAGTAAGGAGTTTGAAGTCCTGCTATAACGTGAGGGGCTATTAATTAGTTGTGTGAACAGTATATGTTCATGCTGGATGTAGGGAGTTAGAGATTATGTCTGACTAACTGATACTGATATTGCCATCACCTATTATTATTTTTACTGGTGGAATTGTTATGGATATCCCATGTAGGATATCTTCCAGTGAAGCTGCATTGTTGCCAGAAAGGATGTAAATGACAGTAATACATATTTGTTTATATTGCTTTATTTTCAGGAAAGTAATAAGACGCTCTGCTGAATTTAATTTTGGAATTGGTTTGTTGTAGAGGGAGTGTGGTAGTTGCTGGTAAATATCAAAGCAATATCACCACCTTTCCTCTTTATATGGTAATTACAGATGATATTAAAACTGGGGGGTGTGATTTCAGAGTTGCTTATGTTGGGTTTAAGACAAGCTTCAGTTGTAGTGAGAATATCAGGCTTGTATTAGGTAATCCAGGTATGCAGTTCAGTAGTTTCATTTTTTATTTTTTCTAATATTTATAGCAGTAAATGTTAGATTGCTGGGATGGGGGACTGACTGTTGTGGGGTTAGGGTAGTGTGTGGAAGGGAATTGTCCTGATGTTGGTTCTGATAGGTGGGGCCAGGAATGAACTAAACGTCTCCTCCTGGTAGGAGTCTAATATATTGGGGTATTAATGATTCTTCTTCTTTTCCGGAGACTGTTTTACACTAATTTTATTTTGATTTGAAAGGGAATTGATATATATTTGGTACAAAGTTAAGGGGCATCTTTAAATAGGTTTGGTGCAATATGTGGAGAGTTTTGAGAGGAAGTACGGATAGGTGTTTGGGACAGAGCTGGAGAGATGCTAAGAGCTATTACTGAGTCAAGGTTGGATGAGAGAAGGCTCAGAAGGAGGACGAGAATAGAGGGTAAGCTGAGGAGTAGCATGATTACGCAAAGGGATCTGTTTTTATAGATGTAGTGAGGAAGTAAGAATCAAGAAGGAAGCAAGAAGTTGCAGGGCTGTAGGATATTGAGTAATGGCAGAGTTTTAAAGCTTGTAGAAAGTAAGAAGAAAGGAAGGCTTTTCTTTGAAAGAAGAAAGTTAAGTTGCCCTGGTATGTTCTCTTCTGTTTCTGAAATGTAAGAAATATTTGGTTTTGATAGGATAGAGTAGGAAGACATAGTTAAGATGGGAAGCAGTGAGGGTTTATTTGGAGAAAGAAGTTGAAATGTAGAATAATATATAGGCATTTTTGGGAGGATCTGAGTATGAATGGATATAGTGCAAAACAGTATGGGAGGGAAATAGGTTGTTGGGAATGATGCCAAATGTTAGATGGAAGTTGGAAAATAGAAAGAAGAGAGTTTGTATGACAGTAATAAAGTTGTTTGAGGAGGGTTAGGGAATGGGTGTCACAGGTGAAATGTGCATGTGGGAAGTATGGTAGAGTAAGAGGGGGGTGGGTGAGAACTGGAGATGGGTAGGGATGCATAGTGGGCTTCCCACCTTCAGGTCAATTATTATAAACAGCAATCAGTCTATAGTCAGTGCAGAGTAATTAACAAGTCGGTATAAAGAAGAACAGGCTTTCTTTCATTTACCAAATGCAGAAATGAGGAAGCTAGGGAGCCTAAGTAACTGGCATATACAGTGTGGCCTATTGGTCAAGAGAAATGTCAGTGGCCAACTTAGTAAGCTGTCCTTAGAATGGAAGAACTGCTACTCTGCGTGGAGGCCAGAGCCACTTTTCAGCACAGGGCTGATATGTATTTGACTAGTTAAAACTTTACAGATAGCAAGGCTCTTCATGTTAAACATGTTTACTTTGCACAATGACAAAATTCTCAGTGGAAATTTCTGATAGTTGGGCCTTGTGCCAGAACTCCTGGCATACTGGGTTTGGATGGATGAAGTGACCACAGGCTATTGCAGAATGACAATATTCTCAGTGGAAACATTTGAGAGTAGGACCATGTGCCAGAACTCCTGTAGAATAAGGGTTAGGATGGACAAAGTAAACAAAGGCTATTGCATAATGATAATAATCTCAGTGTAAACATTTGATAGTTGGGCCTTGTGCCAGAACTCCTGTAGTATCAAGGTCAGTATGGACAAAGTGACCACAGTCTATTGCACGATGTCTATATCCTCTGTGGAAATTTTAGAGAATTGTGCCTTGTGCCAGAACTTCATCAGTATCTGGGTCAAGATGGACAAAGTGGCCACACATTATTTCTCAATGACAATATTCTCAGTGGAAACTTTTGAGAGTTGGGCCTTCTGTTAGAGCTCCCTTATTATCAGGGTCAGGATGGATAAAGCAATCACATGCTGTTGTACATTCACTATATTATCAGTGTAAACTTTGAAGAACTGGGGTTTGTGCCAGAAATATTCAAGTATCAGGGTCAGGATGGACAAAGTGACCACATGCTATTGCACAATGGTAATATTCTCAGTGGAAACTTTTGATAGTTGGGCCTTTTGCCAGAACTTCTGCAATATCAGGGTCAGGATGGAAGAAATGTCCACAGGCTGTTGGACAATGACAATATTCTCAGTGGAATAAAAATAAATAAATGAATAAGTAATTTAGCCAAAATGGATTTAGCTGTGAAATGCAGAGTTCAGATCCAGTATGTACTGGTTATAGCTCAGGAGAGTTTAGCTCAAAAAGTGGCAACTCTTTGCTGGAATATGATCAGACCTCTGAGCTTTGCTACTTTCCGTGTCGTTTATTTCCAGGCTCATTCTATTAGGGCATATATTATAGCCACTTATCATTTGAACTACTATGCTTTGAAACCATGGAAGAACTTGTAAAGAAATAGTGCCAGTGTTTATAATCAATTAGGCAGTCATTTAATCTAGTCATATTTATTTCTTAAGTGCTTTTCCAAAAGTTCAAAACTCCATTACAAAACAGTAATATAATATAACAAATGCAAACAATATGAACCAACTATATAACTATATTGCAAAACTTAGACATTTTTAAAATTCATTTGAGCAAAATTAAGATTAAAATTATTAATGCCAAGTTGAAAAGGGGAAATCTTAATTATGATCTAAGTCTCCAAGTCTGATAAATTTTATTGATCCTTAGGCAGAAAGACAATTACACAGAGCAGACAGGAAATTAATAAATGCTCTGGGTTTGATCAAGGTCAGACATACCTTGGATATATCTAACAATGCCTTATTTGCTCAGTATAGATTTTAAGAAGGATCTGTGAGGGGGGAAAAGAATATTCTTTATAGGGACTACTCTCAAATCATGTATGACAGAGTAGTTAAAGTCTAATACCCTGAAGGAATGTCATGCTATTTGATGGCAGAGTGGGAGCCCTTTTTGTGATGGAGAATGAGCAAGGTTTGAGTAGCAGATCCCTCCCAAAGAAGTTGGCTGGGGTGAGAATGAGTTACCGGCTCATTTCTTCAGGGAAGAAGATTCCACAGTGATAACTACAGGCTTCAGCCCTCTAAAAAGCAAGTCTGGACAGGCATCAGGAGGTCATCTACAGACACAGATGCACAATGACATCACTGCCTATTATACATAGCAGTGAGAAAAAGGGGTGTGGTAAAAAAATAATAAATCATCCATAGCATTTCACCCCCCCCTTACTTCAGCTGGCAATGTGGCTTCAGCCAGCCAGTAGAGGGGCAAATGGGCCAGTAGGGCAAGTGGAGGGGAGGGAGACTTGTAATTCAAGTATGGGGATGGTGAAAAAACACATAAAAATGCCTTCAAGGAATTACATACTGACATCATCGTCATCATCCCCCTTTTTCCCATTTACATGGGGTCAGGGTATCATATTAACTGTCGCCAACTCTCTCGATTCAGTGCCACTCTCCTGCCTTCTTCAACACTCATGCCTGACTGTCGCAGATCTTCTTGCACACAATCCATCCACCTCTTTGCTGGACGCCCTCACTTCCTCTTACCTTCTTCCTGTCTGTCCCAAATCTCCCTCACCAGATTGTCTTCTGCTTTTCTACACATGTGCCCATACCATTGTAATCTGTTCTCTTTGATCTTTTCTGCAATTGGAGCTACTTTGGCTTCTGCTCTTATGTCCTCATTTCTTTACCTGTCCCGCAGTGTGCATCCTACCACCTTTCTCAGGCACTTCATTTCCATCACCTCTAGCTTCTTCAACTGTTCTGCCTTTACTGCCCAGGTTTCTGTATGATACAGTAGTACTGGTCACACCACTGTCTTGTACACCTTACTTTTTAGCTTCTTTGGCATTCTTCTGTCATAAACTACACCTGATACTCTATGCCAGTTGGCTGCAGCCCCTCTGATTCTAGCTTTGACCTCTTCATTCAGACTAACCTTCTCCTCAACCACCCCTCCCAGATACTTGAAGCTGTTTACCTGTTCCACTATCTTCCCATCTATCTCTATTCTCAGCTTCTTCTGATTTCCCCAATGTGCTGCCATTACCACTGTCTTATCTGTGCTTAGTTTCATCCCATGTGCCTTCAGATTTGCATTCCATTCTCCTATCCTTTGCTGAAGTTCTAGATCAGAGTCTGCCTGTACTGCCACATCGTCTGCATACAACAGCTTTGTTGCTCTGACCCCTCTACATACTGGCAATCAATGCATAACAATTAAATAAGTGAGGTAGAGACGTTTTTCTATATCTTTACCTCTACACTACATTTTGTGATAAGTGACGTATAGACACTTTACTGTACCTTTACCTGTATACTACATTTTGTGATAAGTGAGGTATAGACACTTTTCTACACCTTTACCTGTACACTACATTTTGTGATAAGTGCAGTATAGATACTTTTCTATACCTTTACCTGTGCAGTACTTTTTTTAATAAGTAAGGTATAGACACTTTTCTATACCTTTACCTGTATACTAGTGAGGTGTAGATACCTTTCTACACCTTTACCTGTACACTATATTTTGTGATAAGTGAGGTCTGGACACTTTTTTATACCTTTACCTGTACACTACATTTTGTGATTAGTGAGGTATAGACACTTTTCTATACTTTTACCTGTATACTAGTGAGGTGTAGACACTTTTCTATACCTTTACCTGTACACTATATTTTGTGGTAAGTGAGGTCTGGACACTTTTTTATACCTTTACCTGTACACTACATTTTGTGATAAGTGAGGTATAGACACTTTTCAATACCTTTACCTGTACTCTGCGTTTTATGATGTGAGGTATAGACACTTTTCTATACCTTTACCTGTATTCTGCTTTTTGTGATAAGTGAGTTATAGACGCTTTTCTATACCTTTAACTGTACACTACATTTTGTGATAAGTGAGGTATAGACACTTTACTATACCTTTACCTGTACACTACATTTTGTGATAAGTGAGGTACAGACACTTTTCTATACCTTTACCTGTACACTACATTTTGTGTAAATTGTTTTTGTCAGTGCTGTCTTGTTGTTTGCTCTAAGTGATAACATTACACTTCACCAACACAGATAATACCAGCTTTATTTTGAAATCATCATTTGAAAATCAGGTACTTTAGTCTAGTGAGATTTTTTAGGCTGGAAGAAAAACAAACTGGACATCAACAAAACCTAGTCCTTAAGAACTGAATCAGTATTCCAGATTAACTCCTAGTCTGTACATTGTGACAAGTGGAACAACCACGCATTCCCAAAGATAATTTCTGAGAAAATTATACCAATTCCATTGTTGTAGAGGGGATATAACCCTGACTATAACTCATGTGAGCAGAGGTTTAGCAGCTCAGACACCTGTTAAAGATGGTGTGTGTATTGGGGGGGAAGGAATAAGTGGCTGAGATCACTTCCCTTTCTAAGGAGGAGGGATGGGGCACATATCTGGGGACACAAACATGCACCACTTTTTCTGACAGATACCAATGAAATGTACATATGCACCTTGTCCTTGGAAGTGGAGTTATCTACTGGCTTATACTGCATGTGGAAGTGAGTAGCAGCCCAGGACTACACACATTCATGTCCTTTAGTGAACACCTATGCACAGAACATTAGGATTTATGGGAAAAATCCTGATCTACTGAGAACAATGATACCCCACTCCTGATACCCCACTCTTACCCTATTGAAAATGTATGGGCTTATAGGATTTTGCCTGCATGGGAAGGAATGAGTGTATAGGGTGTCAGGTGATAGGTTTGATGGTCAAGGCTGGAGAAGGGACCAAAATATTTATGGGACAATAACACGATTGCTGCACCTGTTGTTGAACTTTATAGAATCACAATGTTGGTCTTGGGAGAGTTGAGTATGACTTTCCTGGAGTCTAGACATCAGTTTCAACTGGACACCAGTGAAACCATAGGCTACCACTGATGCCTCTGGTCAATCTTGGACACTGGCAATCAGTCCTGACCCCCACCAAACCTAATCTGAAACCCCTCTATTGCCTGAAGACTGAGGCAGCCCAGTGCAGTGTCATACTCATGCCCATTTTATCTCTATGAACTACTACTTCCTCCCCATGCCCATTGTGCAGTGACATAAGGTTCTTATGGCCAGGAACATCTGTCAGTGTATACCCCAGTATTTTCTAAGCATGGAATGCCGACTCCACTATTCATTTTACAGTTGTGAGATGTGATGATTTTATGTCTAAAATTTCCCTTTGAATATAATGTCTTACTGATTCATTTAGACGGTTTCATAGTGCAATATCATGTATTGCATATGAATGCAGACTGTGACTGTTGACTGAATTTTAGTATTCTTTGGATTAAGAAAGTCGCTAACTCCTCGTCAGTAGTCTCTAAACATTAGCTACTATATCTTTAACAACAAAAGAGGCCATACCATGTTTTTCAGTCATTGCCATAGACCTGTTTCTGAGTGTGTCAGTGGTGTTCAACAAATTACCGTTGTCACTCATAACCAAAAGTAACTGCGGTGGTGGTGCTGCGGTAGTGTTGTCGCCTCACAGTAAGACGTTGTCCTGTTCGATTCACAGCTAAAGCGTCTTCTGTGTGGAGACATGCGTAAATGGGCATATCTTCGTTGAAGGTTGTGCGTCAGGGCTGGCAACTCGGCATGTAAAAATCTACTGCCAATCATTAGCGGACCGGAGTTCCGCTGTGGCAACCCCTAACCGGAAAAAGACGAAAGACACAACAACTCATAACCAAAAGTGAATGTATGTCATTTTGGCTGTAATAGTTTCATAGGTATATTACAAACCTTACTATCCAATGCCTCTACTAATGATCAAGGCAGTCCCACGCAAAAAATCTATCATTATACTGAAATAACTTATTCCAATGCAGTGGTTACAATATGTGGACTTCCTAGCTATTGTATTTCTTAGGCACAACAACTTCTTTACATAAATAACCAACAGCAACATCAGCATATGCCAAATAATTCATGCTTCCTTGTCCATTCAATTTTTAAATGGTTTCTTGGGACCCAATTGAAGCTCATTTTGCTTTGAATTCTGTATTGCTGAGTTCATGAATGCTCCTGCAGCTTAACGTACATGAGAAGTATTCTCATGTGTTATAATATAGATAGAACATTGAGTAATTCAATGCTCATTCACAGCCCCAGTCTGGCTGCTGGTTACACGTGTAGCTAGAGCTAATCTTTCCATCTAAAGCAGTGGCAGAGGTATTGTAGATTCTCTAGTAACAGCTGTTCTCAGGTCTGGATAAGCCATAGATTTATCTTCCCATCATCTCTTAATAGACTGCATAGCCTGTCCAATAAAGTACAAATCTCCTTTTGATAGAGTTTGTAATCATACGTTGATTCAGTACAAATAGTATAAATATCTTTAAAGTTAAAGCTTCCTGAGGACTGGCTGTTTCCGATTCTTCAGGAAATAAATGGATTATTTGTAGCAGCAGTATTTTCCCTTGAAGTGTGCTGCTGAAACCTTCACCATAAAATCTGAAACTTTAATGATATTTCAGAATTCCCAGACCAGCCATAGGCTGAAATCAGTCAGGGTGGGAATACTTAATAGTCCCCCAGGGGCTACCTTCAGGCCCAGATTGGTTCTGAATTACTGACACAGAAGTATTACAAAATAGGGACAGCAAGCTCCTTACCAGAATGAACCAATTGCACATCTGATCACAGGTGATCAGTCCTGCAGGGATTCTTTGTTACTGAGAGCATGAAGGGAACAAGCCCCCCCCCCCCACACACACACTCCTTCATAATTATATGTGTACCAATCTGTCATTGAACTATAGTGGGCAAATTCCCTGATACCCACTGTCGTGTAACCTTGCACATTAAAAAAAAAAAAAAAAAAAAAGCCATCTTGTGCAATCAAATGATTTTCAACAATATAATACAGGCTTTTTTTCCATTCGATAAAAAGAGTGTTTGACCAAGTGAACATTAACCATGCATATTTATGTATGTATACAATATATTTATGTGGGTTACCATCGCAATCTTAAAGTTCACAGTCTTGAAATGCATATTACTAGGAGCATAATAGAGAAAATCAAGACAGCGAGGACCACAGAATCATAACAATGTAGCTGTCAAGATTTGTTATCAAGGTGAATTTCTTAGCATGTGTGTCTTGAACATATAATCCCATGGCTGTGATGTGAGACCAGATTATAATCGTCTGTAAAGGGCACATATCATATATATGTGTTTGGATATGTGTGTGTGTGTATATATAATATATATATCTATGGGTTCACTACATAATCTCGAACTGTTGAAATACCGAATTTCAAAAGTTTGAGACCATGTAGCCGAAACCCCGGAATACCGAAAGACCAGAAGCACGAAATTCAAAATCCCAATGTTCGGAGATATTGAATTAGCGCTTCTGGTGTTGCGGTTCAGGTAAGTATGTGTGTGTAAGTGTGTTTGTGAGGGGATTTAGTGTGTGTAAGTGTATGTTGTGACTGTGATGTGTGTGTGTGTGAGGGACTGTAACATGTGGGTGCGTTTGCCTTGTGTGTCTGTGCAATCTCGGAGTTAAAATATTTAAGTAGGGGGTGTGGGGGGTGCAGGGGGGCTTGCCCCCCGCTTAGCTGTAGTGTCGTGTGATATGTTTGATTGTGGGGAAGCTATGTGTATGTGTGTGCTGTATATGTGTTAGATGTTCAGGATTTTAAATTTTGCGCTTGTGTAGTTTCGGTATTTAGGGGTTTCAGGTTTATAGTCTCGAGCTTTTGAAATTCGGTATTTCAAAAGTTTGGGATTATGTAGTGAACCTATATATATATATATATATATATATATATATATATATATATATGGGAGTATTTGTCTTCATCGAAAAAACAACATATTACACTCGACTTGATCAAGCACAAATTAGTAACTTATTAAAACCTGACCAAAACTAAATAAACATATTTTTTTGGAGGGGGGCAGCCTGCTAATTATATATACCATCTCTGAGAAGGTCAAATTCCCTAATCCCCGCTGTAGTACAATCTCATACATAAAAAAGCTGGCTTGAACAGATGACTTTTGATAACTCAAAAGCTGTTTGTATCAGTTAGCCTCTGCAAAACAGCTGTTTTTCCATTCAATAAATAGTTTGACCAAATGAATTCCAACTATATATATATATATATATATATATATATATATATATATATATATATATCAAGAATGTATAATCAAGAATGTGTTTATTCTGACATGGTTGATTACCATAGATATAGTTTCACATAACACAAAGTGCTAATTGGAAAGAAAACCTCACTGGCCTGTCATGGTACAAACAATCCTAGTGGTCACCAAGGCCATTTGTGTGACACAAATGGAGCAACAAATGAAACTTTGAGCTCAAAAGCTCAAGTTAGCATAAAAATCTCAGCCACAGAACCAGAATTTACTGGTATAATAAACCAGCAAGAATGGTAGGAACATTTTGTGGCAGGAAGAATCCCGACTCATGTCTAGACAACCTGGGACAGGAACTAGTGTAACAATATCAGGATCTCTGGTCTTCTAGAGAATTCTAAAAGCTTTTCGCTGGTGAAGTAGATTTTAGCTGAAGTAAACAAATTGGTAATGTTTTAGTCTGAGATGAGAAGTGAGAGGACTGCCTGCTGTAATGTGACAGAATTCTCAAAGGAAAGTTTATAGTCTAGTTTCCAAATTTCCAACAAAATAATGAATCCCTGGATTTTGCAGAGGCTAACTGATACAAAACACTGTTACCTGGGGATTTGTTATAAGCAGTAACAGACTCCCTGCTCATTTCTACCAAAGAAGAAAGTCTTTATTCTGTTTGTTGGTCATCTGTGAATTAAGATTATGCTGCATTTTCCTGCACCATGGCTTTTCAATGCAATAATCTGATGACACCTTTCTCACTGGTGAACAAGATGGAAGCATTTTCTTCTACTACGTAATTGCTGTCCTGCACCCTACAACCCCCAATAAACACATATCCCAGTTCATGATCAGGGCAGCCAGATGTCTCAAATGTTCACTCACAAGATACGATAGACACAGCAAGAAACAAATGGAGATCAAAAACATCAGATGTCCACCCTTTTCAGACCCGTGTCAGATAAAGAAATCATCATCACTGAAGGGAAAATTTGCTACTACAAAAAGAGATGTGCTCACTCTGAAGTTTGTGACTGCAAATTGTTTTTAATCATTGCAACTCATAGAGGATCTTGGCCAGATGAAGGCACCAGTACGTATTATTAATGCCCACCCCTCCAAGCATGTCTAAAGGTCAGTTCCCTGTGCTTTCTCCTATTAACCTGGTGAGCTTAGGCATCCTGAGGCAATGTAACAACTGCCTCATCATGTACACTGACAACCCTCTCCTCTTACCTCCCAACACTCAGAATTGCGAGAGATGCACTCATATATACAAATTGAAAGCCATGCTCTCTCCAACCAAGACCAGAATAGCTGGTCAAGAGGAGAAGGTCAACACTTGCACCACACCACATGAAACACATAGCCCTCCAGAACACACACCAGCACTGCCTTCAAATAAAAACACAAACCACACACCTACCTTCGCAGAGGCTCTCAATAAAAATATACCCAAACAGCAGAGACCTCCAAGGCAGAATCGCACTCGACCACCACAACACAACACTAATCATGAGACACATAACTCTCCTAAACAATGTGCCACTCAACCAAAGCCCCTTAGGCAAAACAGCATGCCCAGCACACTACTCATAGATGACTCGATAGTGAGGCACACTGATGTCCCTCTCACTAGGTTGAATAAGGAGAAAGTAACAGTCAGCTGCCTATCAGGTGCCAGGATCCTCCACATGATGCACGCACTCAGGTCCCTCAACAACAGGTACAAATATGACTCTGTCATTGTACATGTGGGAATGACCTGAGACATACCTCCCTGGACTACATGAAAAGAGACATGGAGGAGCTCTCGGATTATGTAGCCCAGGCGGGTATGACCCTAGCCCTGAGCAACATCCTACCATCACCAAGAATAATACCACAGTACAAGCAGAAAATTATTGATTTCAACAATTCGCTAAGTTTCTGGTGTCATTCTAAGGGGATCCAGTATCTGTCTGCCTGGGATGACATGATTGACAGACCTCGATGCTTTGCCAGAGATGGCCTGCATCTGTCACCCCTGGGCTTCCGGATACTGGCCAAGGCTCTTGCCACCCCTATAGTGCCTTTTGAGGTGGTGTTCCAATGACCAAATTACCACAGTAACAGCTACAGACAAATGCAATCTGAGGGTCATGCTGCTCAATACTAGAAGTCTAAATCTCAAAATGCACTTGCTCGAAGCACTCCTTAAAATGGAGAACATCTACATTTGTGCTGTAACAGAGACCTGGTTCAAGGCAGCAGAAAGCACCCCTGCGCCTTCAGGCTATAACTCATTCCACACCTTTTGGCCCCAGAACTTGGACTAGAGCTCCAAAGATGGTGGTGTTTCCATAATCATAAAGGATGTGAATACCTCCAGACTGGTAGCCCAACATAACACATCAGAGGTACTTCAGGTGCAGGTAACATTGGGTAAGACAGTGATTCAGGTCGTAGCCTGCTATAGGTCCCTAACCATGCCCCAAGACTCACACTCCACATTCCTAAGCATCCTGGAGAATATTAGGGACCAACCTAACACTCTCATACTGGGCGACTTCAACAACCCCTCCATTAACTGGGAAAACTACTCATGTACCAATACACTTGCCCAACGTTTCCTGGAATTCATTAATTCCAGTGCCCTGGTCAGCTCTCTCTTACACCCACTAGAGGTAGAAACATCCTTGACCTGGTCATTACTAACATGAGTGACCATTGCTCTATACCAGTAGTCAACTCCTCCCTGGTTAGATCCAACACAAACTAATCACCTTGGAAATCCTCTCCCCCTTGCAAAGGTAGCCACCATGAAAAACTTCTCCAAAGCTAACTTTGGGCTCCTAAAAACAGAGGTGGCTAACTTCACGGTACCCATGCAAATGGAGAATGGTTGAATGACCATCGAATCATACACCAATGCACTGTATGAACACATACACAAATGCATGGATCTTGCCATACCCAATAGAACCAAGACGCACTCCTCCAAAAAAAGGAAGCCAATCTGGTGATCCCCTACCAAATACAAACTTCTTATGACAGAAGGAGGAAACTGATGTGGAATAAGGTGAAGTCCCAAGACTGGAAAAACTCCCTTATCAGCTTCAACAAAAAGTTGAGATACCTCATCAAATCCTCTAAAGCTAGCTATGAAAACAGATTTGCAGCAGATAGTAAAGACAACCACAAGGCCTTCTATAGTTATGTAAAGAATCTCCATGACAATACCCATATTTGCTCTGAGCTGCTGCACAATGGTACCTCCTATACTGAGCCAACAGATATTGCCAGTATACTGGCCATTAGATTCAGTGCCAACTTTACCCCTCTCCCCTCCCCCAAAGGACCAATCACAATACTAGTAGATTGCCAGGCACCCAGTATTACTGCTGCACAGGTTAAAACAGCACTGTCCAAGGCAAAGAATACAGCTTCTATGGGACTCGACAATATCCCTGACTGTGTTCTACATGAATTACAAAGTGAACTGGCACCTCACCTGTGTGCCCTGTTCAATTACAGCCTCACCTCAGGCTTTGCCCCTACCGAATGGTGCACTGCTACAGTCATCCCTCTCTACAAAGGAGGAGCAACTACAGACCCTGGGAACTATCGCCCCATTAGCCTGACGAGTCTGGTATGCAAAGCTATGGAATGCCTCATCATGGACCCAATAAATAAGGATCTAGAGAAGCCGTGGTGGTGCAGTGGTAGCGTTGTTGCCTCACAGCAAGAGATTCTCCCGTTCAATTCTTAGCTGGAGCTCCTTCTGTGTGGAGTCTGCATGTCCTCCCTGCGGTCGAGTGGCATTCGAAAGACATGCGTGAATGGGTGTGCCTTCATTGAAGGTTGGGCATCGGGCTGGCACCTCTGCACCATAAAAACCGACTGCCAATCATTAGCAGACCAGAGTTCTGCTGTGGCGACCCCTAACCGGGAAAAGTCGAAAGAAAAACCACAACAACGTAGGGATTCTTGAAATTCTGGATCCCACACAGTTTGGTTTTGTGAAAGGTAGATCATGCCTGCTCAATTGGTCAACTTCTTTGAGTCAGTCACCAGAGCTGTGGATGAAGGCAAGGTGGTTCATACAGCCTACCTTGATCTGGCTAAGGCCTTTGATACCATTCCCCACTCAGGAATCATAGAAAAACTCACTAAGCTAGGTATCAACCTCTATATCACTAGGTGGATTGCAAACTGGCTCACAGATAGACTCCACAGTGTGAAAGTAGCTGACTACAAGTCAGACTCCTATCTAGTCACGAATGGAGTCCCACAGGGTTCAGTCCTGGGTCCTCATCTGTGTGGTATCTACTTTTCTGAAGTCCAGGCCAACACAAAGTGACTCTGGCTAACAACGTTCACAGACGATTGCAAGTCAGGAGCTGTTATTAATGCCCCAAGTGATGTTGACATCCTACAGAATGGCCTCACTGAGACCAACGAATGGTGTCAGAACCATGGCCTTAAGCTCAATGCCAAAAAATATGTCATAATTCCCTTTGGGAAAAACCTGGTTCCCATGAATTACCACATCAATGGTAGTCCACTGAACACAGAAGGTGCTGTAAGAGATCTGGGAACACAGGTTGACAGCAACCTCTCTTTTTATCACCACATTGCCACTGTGGTCAGAAAGTCCTTCTATGTGGCACATCTCATTACTAAGGGTTTTGCATCCAAGAAAAAAAGAGGTCATTGTCTTCCTCTTACTCTTCCCTCATTAGGCCAGTCATCAAGTACAACTCCCCATTTGGCATGTACCTCACTAGACACCTGCAATAACTGGAGAGGCCACAAAAGTACCTCACAAAGAGGATCCTAGGCCTTAAACACTTGTCCTATATGGACAGACTCAAAACATTCCAACTATTCTCTGTCTCATATCGCCTACTTAGAGGCGATATCTGCTTGACTTACAAAGCCATGTCTGACCCAGCTCTGTTAGAAATGCTACATCTAAAGACATCCCAATCCCTCTACACCACATGCACCATAGACCTCAACCTCATTAATACAATCAACAGAATGTACTGGAGGGACAGGTTCATATCCCAGAGACTGCCCATGCTATGGAATAGACTTCCCATACATGTCAAGCAGAGCACCTCGCTGACACTCTTCAAGAGAAATCTTGATGAGTGGATAGGAAATAGAAAATTCACCCTGGGGATAACTCCAGTGGCTCTACTCGACAGTGGCACTGGAAACTAAGGTGGGGTGGCATGATGCCAGGGTAATCCTATGGCTAGGATTGTAAAGGCCCCAGGGTCATTAGCCTAGTACACACCTATGAATCTATGAACCTATATCTCCCATAGTTCATTTACGGAGGATGATATTTTTCTGAAGCTTAACCAGGAGCCAGTTGCAGGATTTTGAGCTGCGGATCAGATAATTGGAGATGCTGACTGGGACATGACGTGGCACGTATTAGTGCAAAAGTGGTATGTCCCCTTCCCAATGAGTGCTCACAACAGCCTTTTTTCCTCAGTTTTGGGCAATTTATGTGCTGCCCCACAATTATTCATGATTATCAGCTTTTACCATCATTATAGTAAAGAGTGGTTGGCAGGTGGTCCTGATCAAAGGAAATTGTGAAAAGCAAAATAAATAAACATGCCATAGAGTTATCAGTGCAGTTATCTCCAAGTTCAAATTAAGATCATTATTCCTACTCTGTCTTTCAGTGTGTGCCTTCTCTGAAGGTTGGGCACTGGGCTGGCAACTTGACACAGTAAAAACACCACTGCCAGTCAATCTGCAGACCAGTGACCCACTGTGGTGACCCCTAAGCAGGAAAAGCCGAAAAACATTGCTTTATTCTATTATGTCTTTCAGAGCTTAATTGTAACTTTGCTAAACCACTAATAGAAATTAGTCACTATGCAGACACTTGAGGATGAGGTGTGGGGAAACAGATTAAGTGCAGATGGTGGACAGCTTGTTGGAGGGTGACATGACAAATGCTGCATACAGAATCAGATCTTCACAACTTCTGTCCCCTGTGTGGGAGAATGTAGCAAGCAGTCTTGAAACCTCTGACCACCTGCAATTTAACATATGGACTGGAATAGGTGCACATTAACACTTCTGTAGTCTACAAGAGAATACCCACCTTTTTCTTTTTCCTCTTCACAGCAGATCATTGGCTGACACCTGGATCTCTCCTCATCTACTGGGTTACTGGGCAGTCCTTACTTAACCCAGTCCCATGTTTAGGGCCATTGAGGAAACTGAGGTTCCTGATGCAGCATTGTATTGCTACAGAGGAGAGTCTTCTAGTTATACTCTAATGTTCCTCCTCACATGCACCTGTTAAGGTCTGGGAAAGGATGCGCAATGGGGATGTGCTGGCATATCACCCCACCTTTGTGACAACTCATCCAGTGCTCCCCACTGATTTACCTTAGGACAATGTCCCCTCTGCACATCCCCAGAATTTGTCAAGGATCATCCACAAGGTGTGCCCAGGTGTGTGCCATCCCCCTTGGGATGGACTTGCCCATTCTTCCTTGCCAGTGCCTAAGATGCCCAAGTCACTAATTGAATGTGGGCCACCTCAGATGTAGTGAGGGTTTAATTCCTGTGCGCCATGGTTCTGGCTACAACACCTACTGTTTAGTACAAGATCTATCTGTTTAATGTAAAGGCCTAAACAGCTCCATAGTTAAAATTTGAACATGTAATGCAGTGAAAGTTCTAGAGGTGTATACATCTATCTGTTACGCTGATAAGCTTGAATGGAATTTAATATCTATTTCAGAGTACTCAGGAACTGATTGCTAGTCTTAAGGGCCATGCAGTACATTTCAGTAGTTAGGGGTTTGAAATCATGGGAAGGTCTGGGTGAGTGTTAAACCTTCTTTTTGTCTCCTTGGGGATAAACACTGTGGTTTATTTAATCAGACTTGTGTAATGAAAAATGTTGTTTTTGAAACAGTGGTATGTGGTTTTACAATGGCATGTTTTTACATTAATAGGAATATTTTACTTATTTTATTTTGTTTTTGTTTACTGAGTTTGTTTGACTGGGTTTAGTCAAAAAAAAAAAACTTTTGATCAGAGACCCTGGGAGAAATTCTCCAACATATTACACACAATTTTAAGCAGACATTTAATAATATACACGAACAAACATTAAGTAATGTATACTAGCAGTTACACAAACATTTACTAATTAGATTACATCCATATGAAGTAAAGGGCACTATTACACTGTAAAATATACTTGCACATTTAGTAGATGAAGACTGAGCATTTGAAGAGGTGTATTACCAGGTTTGTCAAATAGATAATGCAGCTTGTGATTAGTGATTAGATATTCAAAGAAAGGAAGTGAGGAGATGAGGAGAGGGACTCAATAGGGAAGAAAAAAGCAGGTGGAGCATTAAGTAGTTTCAGAGATAATTCTATATAGCTGTCATAAGGGTTGTATTAGAAGCAGGAACTTCCTTAGGTCAATTGGTGCCCTAGGCAAAAGGGCTCCACAGCACCCCCCACCATACCACCTGGTGCCCACATCCTGGTCTGCCTACACCAAATAAATACTGGAAAAGTGCCCCTACTAGAGCGGCACCCTAGGCAGCCGCCTAGTTGGCCTATGCCTAAGGCCAGCTATGATTAGAAGTGCTTCAGTGGCATAGAGGAATAAAGCCCGACTATGGCCCAGATGACCTGGATTTGAAGAGCTGTTCAAGTGACTGATGGAGTGTCAGGGAGGAATAGGCATGCCTGTCCTGAGGGGAAGAGCACTTGTCTGTGACACTCCCTAAGGGAAGGTATTGTCCAGTAAGAGGAGTTTCCCTCAGATCTAACCAACAAGGTTGGGGGGAGGAGAAAGGAGCTTGGGTAGGGCATGTAGATGAAATAAAAAAAAAAAAACAACACACTGGATAGAAGCACAGATGGCCAAGCCCCCAGGACACCCTTAAGATCCATGACTGGCCCCAGCAACTCTGTAGTAATTCTGTGGGGGTAGGGCTGACATAGTAAGAATGAGAGGTGCAAGTGGACTAAAAAAAGAGCTGGGTGGCGAGCAGTATTGGGACATGCTAGTAAAACTATATGGGTATTTGTGAAGAATGACTGTGAAGCATAGGATTCTGAGAGACGAGAAAGGATGTGACAGTATGGCAAGCTGAAGATTACATGGCATTTATCCTGGAGATAAACAAAACAAAAAATGTCACTGTAGACAATGAAGAATGTCCATTATTTACAAAAAGCATTTAGCACTTTAATCGCTCTTAACTTGGAGTTCATCAGAATACTATAATCTAAAAAAGGCAGTTTAAATAGCCACTCAGTCATGTGACAGATATTATATGACCAATGCAAAAGAATAGAAAATGTTAAAAGGTAACGTAATTAAAAATTATGAATTATAAAAAAGCATGCTGATTTATGTAGATATATTCCAAACTGGCCACACATAACAAATCTTATTTATAGGGATTTGCTTGTAAAATTCTTTCAATGTTGTTGTGCTCTTTGCTGCATAGGGCACTGTCAGCTCTCAGTAATAATTGTACTGGCATTGCTTTGACTTCTAGCATTTTATTAGTGCTTCCATTCTTTAGATCCCTTATAATGTAATTAAAAAAAGAAATAAAAACAACACCGATTTTTGAAAACCTTGACAAGTAAAAGAGTGGTTGCATAGATCATTGTATCATCCTTGTTCCTGATAGAACACACATGCTCATAAATATGCTGCTAGAACTTTAAATTGGTCTTACTCTCTTAGAAGTTCTAACAGCTTGAACACTGCTACCACCCAAATGGATTCACATGTATTTTGCCCACTTGTTCCATCTGCCCATCCCAAATGTTCTAAATACAAAATGTTTCCCATGTTAATGTACTAACACATAATACATTTTCCATCAAAAAGTTTTACTGTGGGTGTTGTGGCAACATTGGATGTTCCATGTTCTAATCTTGCTTTCAGGTTATAAACTTTCTTAAAAACAAAATTAGGCTAGGCGGATAAAACTTTAACCAAATCTTTATCTGCATTATCTTTGACGATTTTAAAATTGTTTCTCAAAATATTTTTCAGCTATCAACTCTCTTATCCAACATGAAAGACTTAACATAACTAAATGTAATTTCCCTATCAGCTTTTACAAAGTGTTGGAGTAAATCTGGTGAAAATTATTCTCTCCTTTTGTCTTTAACTTCCATAGCTATCACATCCATTAAAGAACTGCCCAAACCCTTATCTGTAAAAAGATTTTCTTAATGATATTCATTGTCAAAATCTACATCTTGTGTTGTGAGTCTGGAGAATCTAATAAATCGTATTCTTGCAGTGATAAATTTCATTTTTGTAAGATGGCCAGTAGTATAATCCAAATAATTATTAATAAATGTGTTTTATGTAATGGCAGGATTCAGGCTTTTGATTGGGAACATGTATAGTGATGGTCACATTGAAAAAAAGCACCTTACACACTGCATCTCCTATGGTAAAACACAAAAATGATGTACTCTGATTTAAGAAAATCAACAAGCAATCTAAAATTACTTAATCATCTTTGTGAAATCTATAATATATAACTCTACCAAAAAGAATGTTAAGATAATTAATCATTCTTCTACCAGCCTAAACCTTAATTATAAAAAGCAAGTGCCATACTGGCCTCTATGGACAGTCCCTTCAGGTTGTGAGCACATCTTGCCAAAAAAAGAAAAAACATATTAGCAAGACTTAAATCAGGTAAAAAACTATAAGGTATTAATATGGTTTGATAATTGGATAGATACCTTCTTACACATTTTATTCCAGTGTCTTGAGGTATAATAGTGTACAAGCTAATAACACCTACAGTGAATAGAAATGTTTCATTACCATTAAACTGATACTTGGCCAAGATGGCTGGAGCCTAGCCTCTGAGAGACTGGATTTAAAATCATGTCCAATTCGATTGCTGTTGGTTCAATTTTAGAATCAGTACCAGAGACTATTGATCTGAAAGGTGGGCTATCTATATTTTTATACATTTTGGGGATCCAAAATAAGGTGCCATTCCTTGGTTTACGTATATGCATGAAATTATCCTGATCTATATCTACCTGTTTCTGTTCAAGTAGTTCAAGTAAGTTATAATCTACTGTTGTGTAAAAATCCAAACTATTGAACAATGCTTTTTGTTAACAATTGACATCATTAAGTAAGTCTTGCATAGCTCTAGCATGTTTTGCACTGTTTATTACTACAAGGCTTTTTTCCTTTATTGGCCTTTGTAAACTGCACATTTTTCATGTTTTGCAACTCTGTTATTTTTTTCTAATGAAGATAAAATATATTTTAAAAATATGTCTAGATAACATACACTTAATGTCAGTCACACACCTAAACAAAATTTTTCAATGTAGACATCAAGGGAGGATTAAACCAACTTATTCTTCTCATGTCATTTTTCTGTGTTAAATCTCTTGTAGTTACGTTCTGTATAATGTACTCTAATTTCAATTTGCACGAGGAGAATCTTAACTCCATAAGAGTATGAGTTTGTCTCTCAAAGATGGCACAAACATTAAACCTTTAGATAGCAATGCAGTTTGTGTCACGGATAGTTATACTAAATGTAAACTAAATACTGGGATCCTCAAAGACTCCACCATTGTTTCCGGTCTCTCTTCCTAGCTCCTTGATGTCCTCATCTCTGCTGGTAATTTGTATTTTATAGCTGTTGCTGCATATTATTACTATTGACTAATCTGTTCATTTTCAAAAATTGGATAAAAGTGTTTTGAAGCAAAACAAGAAAAAACTTTGCTACTAATGTGATTGCATACATAGACACAGTGGTACATCTAAGCATATTTAAGAGTTAAAGTCATTTTCTCCACATTATAATGCTTATAAGAGATACTGTTGTTTAGCTAGAGATAGTGTTAATGTGCCATGAATATTGAAATGTCACATAGGGCAGGTAAAGTTGGGTATTTTGTTAGTTGCTAGTTCACTGTACTATATCCATCTGTACACATAATTAATCTGTACTGTATCCATCTGCATCCATCTGGATGCATAATTTGTATAAAATTATATGTTGTAAGTACTGATATGGTAGCTGCAGTGGTTTAAGTGCAATATCTTTTCTGCTGATGAGAATGAGATTTCAGTACAGACACTAAGATAGTATTGCCTAGCTTTTCTCATTTAGAAGGAAGTATTGCCATCTATAGCAGATAGTTATGCACACATCCTCCATCAGACTGTCCAGCAATGTCACTGCAGAATCAGTAACATGTTTGATCATGCCAGGAAAAAAAAAAAAACGGTGCCATTACTTGCATTGTGACCAGTGGCAGCAGTTCCCACTTGCTGTCCTTGTCACTACAGACACATTTCTTGTATCACTGGCCATCAAGCAGATGGCTACATGGTCCCTGATAGTGAGAACTTGTGTGCCTTCTGAGCATGGAGGTAATATGTTTGTCATGTCACATTGGTGAGTAAAGGTCTGGCCTGTTCTGGAAAAGTCTCATAGACACCACCATGCTTGGCCACAAGCATATGTCTCCAGGGGTGATTAGCTTGATAGGTGTATGCCATGTCACCAGATTGTGTGGATATAGTGATACTCATCAGCTGTAATTTCAGAGGTGTAGTTATAAGCTGTAAAGTGCATTGCAGTATCATCCAGTTTGTTTTATGACCTTACTCCTAATAGAGATATATGCTGGAAATGTTACTCGGTGGGCTGGATATGATATGGATATGCATATATTGCATGAACTGTATATGGGTGGGTAGTATACATTTCAAGGTATTTGTGTGTTGTTTGTGTGGTGAAGGTCCCACTGTTCCATTAGGTGTCTGATGTGCTCAGCTGTCACACAGTATGCTCATGGTGGTGGACTCAGATCAACACTATTCTGGTCCAATACAGCACTATGGTAGCTGCTGATGAGACTGCAGATGTGTCTAGTGATGAGCTGTAGATATGACATGTGGTCATTGAAGTACAGGAAACAGTACCAGAGACCAAGTGCCAGGGTGCTCAGATAAGGATACTGAAGATGAGGGTTTGGAATGACTATGTCCTCCATTGTTGTGGGAGCTAGCTTAGCCAGTATCACATGAAGTTGCTGAGGTGTATTTGCTTGATGGGTATGGAGCTTTACTGGGCTATCAGTGACCAGTAATGCATGACACATGAATCTGTCAGGTTGATGGGTCCAGCAACCATTGGGTCAGTTAGACCAAACAGTACCAGTCAGCTTCCACAAAGATCATCCAAGTTCTGAAATATATGCAGTGCATCATGGTGATGTGGCCAAACAGTACCACAGTAAGACACTGTGAATGGTAATAGCACAAATCACTTAACTGGTGCTGTAGCATTTGCCAAACGAGACATTTCCTATATCCCCGAAACACAGTTTTGGCTTGGTATGTATATATTTGACTGTCCCCATGGTGTATCAGAGACTAGTGCCACAAATTTCATAGATGCTTTCTGCAGCAGAGATGTTATTCATGCAAACATTTTCCTGTCAGTCCTATGGCATTAGCTTGTGGAAGGCAATCTTCCCCTACAGCAGCCTTCCACAAAACTAAACCAGTGTACTACAGGGGGACCTCCCCTACAGCATCCTCCCATATAACTATACCAGTGTACTACAGGGGGACCTCTCCTACAGCATCCTTTCACATAAATATCCCAGTGTACTACAGCGGGACCTCCCCTACAACATCCTTCCACATAACTATACCAGTGTATGACATGGGTACCTCCCCTACAGCATCCTTCCACCTAACTATACCAATGTACAGGGGACCTCCCCTACAGCATCCTTCCACATAACTATACCAGTGTACTATGGAGGGGCCTCCCCTACAGCATCGTTCCACATAACTATACCAGTGTACTACAGGGGACCTCCCCTACAGCATCCTTCCACATAACTATACCAGTGTACTATGGAGGGGCCTCCCCTACAGCATCGTTCCACCAGTGTACTACAGGGGTCCATGCACTATGTCACAGTGCTGCTTCCATTGATAAGGCAGATTCTAAGATAAAGTAATTATGAATTCTTCTAGGTTATGTCTGAGAATCTTCACTTCCTGTACCCATGGCAGAAACCTGTCACATGGCATGTCTTGCTGTGAGGTCAGCTACTGTGTGTGTGTGTGTGTGTGTGTGTGTGTGTGTGTGTGTGTGTGTGTGTGTGTGTGTGTGTGTAAGACATGCCATGCTGTGGTCTTTATGTCCTCTGTCACATGCAAAGATGAATGATGAGTGGGCCACTTGATAGTTTCGGTTTGAAGTTTTGTGTGGTAATGCCGGATGTACATTATGGACAGATCATGTAAAGGTTAGCATGGTCTGTACTCTTCATAGTATGCCCTTCCATTTATGCAGGGATCATTTTTCTGTTTGTGCTTTAGATACAGTTGCCCTGTCATGGTACATAACTGAGTACTAGCTATTTGTGATTTGCAAGCACTGATGTGTAATGTGTCCCATGTGCTGTCATTGGTAGCTGTGGCTTGTCTCCATTGACCCCAGATGCTGTCTTCAGTTTCACTCCCTGAGTATTGTTGTGCTGTTATTAGTTATCTGGAATTGCTGGATGCCTAAGTTGTCCAGCATATTTATGGGTGATTGTGTTTTGCAGCATGACACACACACCGCAGACATGTTATTACCCTTCTGTTTTGCATAATGCAGTGTGTCTCCAGAGGTGCTACTAAGCATCAGAAACATGACTTTAAACTTCCAAAAGTATACTCCAGATTATTTTGGTGTGTGAATGGTTTCAACAACCAAGGTTGCAGTCAATGAGTTTCACCTTCACTGGAAATGATGAAGCATACCATTGGCAGTTTCTCTGCATGTATGTATACTGTGCCATGTGAATATCCATTTTGTTATGTACCTACTTACTGATCAGATGTCTATATCAGATGCAGCCTTATTGGAAGATGTGGTAGCAATCCGAAAGTGTCAACATATAGATATCTGACGTACATGCAGGATGCCATACATATACACTGCTGACAGTGTAAACAGCATAGGCGGCAACATGGCAAATAAGGAGATTAAAATTCCTTTGGGTTTACATATTTATTGGTGACTGGTCTTGATGATAGCTTTCTGATTATATAAGAGCATGTGAAGTCTCCTAGGACTCTGGTTAGGGGTCAATTTTCTGAAACTGCCTAGTATTGTACCTGTCTTTTACAGTCACTTAGAGCAACAAATATGTTATACTATATTGCAGCCTGACATCCTGGAATTAGTTTATGATTTTGTATATACTAGTCAGTAACATGCCACTGTGACATCACCCATAGATATCTTGGTCACCATTACTATCAGTTAACCATGGAATCTATGTGATGTCATCTCTACTCTCCACAAATCATCTATGATAACTCATGGTATACATGGTGGTGATGAGTGACATCATGTTTCATGAAATTATGAATCATAAATTAAAGTCTTCTGTTTGGCTGGCACCACCTTGGCCTGGGACCTGCAACATCTCACTTTATGTTGTATTAGCATTAGTTTTAAAAGGAATATACTTTCCCCAAATATATTTATTAAACAAAAATCACAATTAAACTTCATAATGCTTCAATTTTAAAAGACAGCTAATACAGCAAGTTTCATTCAAACCAAAGGAACTGGTGGCATTAACAAATAATTGTTACCACAGTTCACGATGTCTTTTAAAATTAAAGCATTATGAAGTTTAATTGTGATTTTTATTTAATAAATATAGTTGGGCAAAGTATATTCCTTTTAAAACTAATTGGTTAAGCAAGTGCATTTTCTGTATTATGATTGGATGGAATTTGCCCCTATATATTTGATAACAGTGCCACTTTGACGAGTTGAGAAGGTTGTTAATAAGGTGGCTTGCAACAATAATACAGGCACCCAAATCAGGGGTATGAAGACCATAAAACAATGCTAATACTGTGTGCAGTTATGCTATTGCATTGTTCCTAAGCTTAACCATTATCCCTAAGACTTTTACATTCATATTCAGTGTAGAAATGTTCCCTGAATTTGCATAAAAAATCTGTAGTGCTTTCTGGATGTTCTTCGTGTTTCACTGTTGCAGTCATTACATTAGGGTAATCTGCTGGCAGGTTGCCCTCATTCGGACTGAATAACAAAGTCTTGGGTCCTGCATCGGTTGCTGTCTCTTCTTCCATGACGTCAGGTCATCAGGGGTATAAAACATGCAGCCGACACGATTTTATTCAGTCTTTCTTGCGGTGCGGTGCCTGAGGCAGAAGCAGTTCGCAAGTGCCAGTCGGCCTACTCCTGAAATTTTCGTATTCGAGTTTCAGAACCAAAGTCTTCAAACTAAAGCTAAGTACCCTGTTGGGGAAACTTTTTCTTGCTCCTTACCGATGTCAGTAAAAGTTAATAATTGCATTACTTGTGGGAAGCAAATACCTCATAAGGATTTTCATTTGTACTGTAGTCCTTGCCTAGGCCCAGATCACAATGTGCCTTGCTGTCGGTTTTGTGCTAGATTTAACCAATGCGCTATTAAGCGTCGGTATATTTTTGCTTCTAAATATTTTGGTACAAGATTTAATTATCCTGAAATGTCATCGGTTAGCAATCTGACTACCAGAGTTCACAAAAAATGCAAACTGAGACCCATTCGGAGTCCGGTATGCCGTGTGATTCTCAGAGTATTGATCCCGCAGATGTCTCTCCCTTGGATGGTTCCGGAGCCGCTGAGCAGGCACCGGCTTCTGAGGGTGTTTTCAGGCCTCAACATTTTTATATTAAATTGACGCCAGCAACAAAAACAAGGTCAAAAACATCTTCTATGTCTAAAACACCGATGCTTGAGCCACGTGCTCAGACCCCTATGCCTAAAAAACAGATGATCAAAATGGCTGAGGATTTATTTACCTTGATCAGGGTTCCCAACCCCCCCCCCCCCCCACTAAGAGGCCTAGGCAAGGCACTGATTATGAATCTTCAGATCAGGTTTCTATTTCTTCTGATTCCTCTTCTGATCAGGAATTTTCTATTCCACCCTATGAGGATTCTGATGCAGAGGAATCCATCCCATCTGCATTTCCTCCTGAGGATTACTCTTTTGGAGAGACTTTGCATACTTTAAGGGAACATTTTCACTGGGAGAGTCAGGACTTCTCTGAATCAAAAAAGAGGCTTATGGATTTCCTTCTTCTTCCTCAGCATAGGCCTTTGGCAATACCTCCTGTATTAGACATTGTTAATGATGTGTTTTCAGAATCAAGCATGGCTCCTGATTCCCTGCCCCTGGCTCCTAGTAAGCCAGACAGATATTACAGGGTTTCTGACTCCCACAAATTTCTATTCAAAAATCCTGCTGCTGATCCTGAGACTATTTTCTCAGGGTCCCAAGGGTGTAAAGGCCACTACATCCAAAAATCCTACCCCCTCTGATAGAGATTCCAGGGCGCTGGATAGATTGGGAAAGAATGTTTATACATCTGCAACCTTGGCAATCAGGGCTTTAAACTGCCAGTTTCATATGCTTAAATATCAACAGCATGTTATGGGCTTACTGAAACAGAAAATGATGTTGATTTCTGATTGTGTGGAAAATAAAGAGTTACAGGAATTATTGCATTCAGCAGAACAGGTTGGAAAGCATACCTTGCAATGTGGTTTTGATTCCTTGGAGGCCTCTTGTAGGGCCACCATTACTAGATCTGTAATTAGAAGGCATGTCTGGCTCAAGGAGCAAAATCTGCCTGATCATGTTAAAGCTAAATTGTTGGATGCCCCTTTGCAGCATGATACTCTGTTTGGTAATAAGGCAGAAGAGGTTTTAAAGAAAATGGAAGACAAAGCTAAATCTATGCAAACTGTAAAAGATTTCTTGCAAGTGCAGCCACCCAGGTTCAGTAGACACTGGTCTACTAAAAACTGGTCCTTTCCTGTGTCCAACAGAGCCACTCAAGGCAAATCCAGGTGCTCAAAAGGCTCCAGATACCAATCACAGGTTTCTTACAGGTCAAAGCAATGGGGTGCCTCCACCTCCAAATATGGAGGAAACAAAGCACGACCCTACAGTAAGCAGTCTCAATGACTTTTCTCTACCATCACCAAGCACTTATCTTTTGTCAGCCCCCTTGGGGGGAAAACTAGCACTTCATGCTCAAAATTGTCAGTTAATTACCCAGGACAAGTGGGTATTAAACATAGTATTGTGGGGTACAGATTTCATTTCCATACTTCCAAACAGTTGACCAGATCTGCACAAAATCAGTGAGCAGAGGCTCAGAAACAAGTCATGTCCCTCATGGATATGGGGGCTATTCATCCGGTACCAGAAAAGGAAAAAGGACAAGGTTTTTATTCAAGACTTTTCCTGGTACTCAGAAAAGACAATTCATGGCGTCCAATACTGGACTTATCGATTTTGAACACATTCCTGGACATTCCAAAATTCAAAATGCTGACTTTACAACAGCTACTGCCTATGCTTGGCAGGAATGCTTGGTTAGTAACTCTAGACTTAAAAGAGGCATACCTGCATATCCCAATAAGGGAATCATGCAGAAGATACCTCCACTTCAAAGCAGGTTTTTTGCATTACCAATTCTCTGCACTGCCCTTTGGCTTATCTACTGCGCCCAGGGTCTTTACAAAGTGCCTGGCACCAGTAATTGCATTCTGTAAACAAAGAAGCATACAAATTTATCCTTATCTGGACGACTGTCTCATTCAAGCAGAGGACAAGGACAGACTTCAACATCTGGCATTTGTAAAAAGGCTTCTAGCATGCCTAGGGTACACCATAAACGAAAAGAAATCACAAGTGGTACCCTCAAAAATAATTACATTCCTGGGTGCAAGCTTGAATGCAACTGCCCAGATGGCTTACCTCACGCCAGACAAACAAAGGCAACTGACAACATACTTCAAACAAATGGCAACAAAAACCCAGTTATCTTCAAGACAAATTCTGCAGGCTTTGGGTTCATGGCATCCTGCATTCTACTAATTCCATATGCAAAACTGCATATGAGGAAACTTCAATGATACCTAAAAAGTTTATGGAGTCAACATTGTCACAGTCTGGAAACAATGATTCCTCTCATTCCCTGCCTACAACAGGAGTTTCTTTGGTGGGCAGAGACATGTCACCAAAACAAGGGGCTGTCATTCACTCTACGCACTGCCACCCAAACCCTAACTACAGATGCATCAGACTATGCTTGGGGGGCCCACCTGGCGAGGAGATGCATTCAGGGCATATGGAGCTCAAAACAAATGCATCTGCATATCAACCAGAAAGAGATGCTAGCTGTTCAGAATGCTCTGACAGCCTTCAAGGACTTACTTCATCCAGGACAACTACTGATAAAGATGAACAACACCACAGTTATGAGGTACATAAACAAGCGGGGGGGGCACATTCCTATCCCCTTTGCAGACTAGCCATGGCCTTGTGGAACACAGTCTTGACTTACCAAATACATCTTCAAGCTCAATTCCTGCCAGGAAAACAAAATACTCTGGCAGACGATCTAAGCAGAAATCTTATGGACCCGCACGAATGGAAACTGGATGCACAAATCTTCAGCATGTTAATACAGAAATGGGGGAGCCCAGACATAGATCTATTTGCCTCTCTTCAAAATTATCAGTTAGACAAATTCTGTACAAGAACTCATCACAAAAAAGCATGGAAAGTGGATGTCCTATCCTTCAGCTGTAAAAACCTATCAGTCTATGGCTTTCCCCCTCTGCCTCTACTCTCCAAGGTCTTACTAAAAGTCAGACAGGAAAAACCAAAAATGATCCTAGTTGCTTCGGACTGGCCTCACCAGCACTGGTGCCCACTTCTAAAGAATATGTCTCAACTTCCTCCATGGTAACTGCCTCAAATACCTCATCTACTGTCTCAACAGAACAATCAAATTCTGCACACTCAGCTCCAAACTCTGAATCTTGCAGCATGGCTGATCAATTAATTTTTCAAACAACACCTCTCAGTAAATCTGTGATGGATGTCATTTTGGAAGCCAGAATGCCTAGTACTAGAAAATCTTATGCTGACAAATGGAAGAGATTCTGTGCTTGGAATCAAGCACAAGGAACAGACACAGCAAAGCCCAATATTCCTCTAATCTTACAATATTTGACTGAGATGCTTGACAAGGGCCTATCTTTTTCTTCAATAAAAATCAATGCCTCTGCCATCTCGGTTCATTACAACACAGAGCCTCCCCTCTTTTCTCATCCTCTGCTTAAACAGTATCTTAGAGGGGCCAAAAATTTAAGGCCTCCCAGAAGATAACCAACTCCTGCATGGGACCTCAATTTTATGCTGGAAAAAGTCACCCTGCCTCCTTTTGAACCAGCAGCTACTGCGGATATAAAATTTTAATCTTGGAAAACAGCTTTTCTCTTGGCAGTCACTTCAGCAAGAAGGGTTTCAGAACTACAGGCCCTCATGGCAGTGGAGCCTTTTATTATATTTTACCCGGACAGGGTGTCCCTCAGGACCAATCCTTCTTTTATGCCTAAGGTGGTATCCAGTGTGGCTCTTAACCAGACCATTCACCTGCCAACATTTTACCCAAATCCGCAGAACAAGGGGGAGCAGATTCTGCATTCATTGGATGTACACAGACAACTAAGATTCTACTTAAACAGGACCAAATCTCTAAGAAAGTCTGAACAACTACTGGTAGCATTTGCTGCAGGGTCAGAGGGGAAGGTTATATCAGAGCAGACTATTTCTAAGAGGATAAGCCACTGCATTCGTTTCTGCTACTTGCACCATGGTAAACCTGTGCCCAAGGGGATCAGATCACATTCCACCAGGGCTGCCTCTACTTCAGCAGCTTTTCTCAGAGGGGTTCCAATCAAAGACATTCTAGAAGCTGCTACTTGGAGCTCTGCTCATACCTTCACAAAGCATTATCATTTACCTCTCTTCTACAAATCCAGGGCAGGCTTTGCCACTGCAGTTCTGCAGGGCCTTATAGCCGCTCCTAATGCTGTTTAGTTCCATCCTCCCATCCATAGCTTTGGGATTCTACCCAAATGTAATGACTGCAACAGTGAAACACGAAGAACATAGTACAGTTGTGTACACTTACCATAAATGTAGATTTTCGAGTGTATTCACTGTTGCAGTCTGGGTTACCCACCCACCATCCCCCTTTCTATACTTTTTCTTTCCTTCACTATACACAAAAGCCTTTGTGGTGTATTTGCTTTTAGATGAAGGTAAAGTTTATGTTGCTAAAAGTGCAATTATATATATTTATATATATATATATATATATATTTATATATATATATATATATATAATTTTTTTTTTGCTCCCCATTTGGGGGGCACCTGACATCTGGGGCAAGAAAAAACTAAATAAAATGGCATCGGCTGCATGTTTTATACCCCTGACGACCTGATGTCATGGAAGAAGAGACAGCAACTGACGCAGGACCCAAGACTTTGTTATTCAGGCCGACTTGAGGGCAACCTGCCAGCAGATTACCCTAATGTAATGACTTGGAAATGTAGGCATATGACAATTACACCTAGTCTTGCTAGCAAGCAAAAAAAAAAAAAATGAATTCCAATTTTGCTTAAGCTTGTAAAGTAGCTAAGCTATCGCAAACATGTTGACTTTACGTTTTTCTTGGTTCATAGGTTAGTACTAGGCTAACTGCCCATGTGGGCTATTATAAGCCTAGCCAATTACCCCATGTCAGAATCAAACCATGCACCTTGTGTCTATGAAGTAACACTTTAACCATTATGCCAACCTCCCACCACTAAATAATACATTTTTATCACAAATATTCCACACGTGATGTCTGACTTTAAACAATCTTATCTTTTTTCACACTGAAAACTGTAGCTCAGGACTTATCATTTACAGATGTACATAAATTAAAACAGAATCATAGGTTTGTAGGTGGTTACTAGGCTGTCGGCATAAGAGCCATTTTATACCTAGCCAACCTTACCTCAAAGTTATCAAAATATTGCTGGCATGTGTTAGTATCTAAAGGAATATTCACAGGCTATATTTGTCTATTAGAGTTATGGGTAAATTTGTGATTTCCCATATATTACTCAAATTTGCATTTAAAAAGTGCTAGGGATGAGCTTTCTTTCACATAAATGGGAAGCCTCTTCCAGAGAAGGGGTAATGTCTGGGACATATTTTTGTCCCTCCGATATGTCCAGTTTACATCACAGATGAGGTTTAGGTCCTTAGATTGGGTATTTCTGATGCTAATAGTTTTGCAGATATGCAATAGATCCATCAGTATGGAGCGCAGTGGATGCCTTGTAGGTTAAGAATAGATTGCTGCAAAGCAGTCTGTAGGAGACCGAGTACAGGGATACAGCTTTGTGATGATCTGCGTAGGACTTGTTCCTTGTATTCTGTTTGTGAGGAACCTCTGTGGTCTGTCAAGCAGTTGCAAGTGCCTGGTCAGGTAGCTGCAGAAGGGTGAATTGTACTCAATGACTGGTCTGATGAGAGCCAAGTACAGTGGAACAATGACCTTCTTGGACCTGGATTCCCTGCCCTTACTTATAAGTTGTGCAATGTAGAATGAGCTTCTCACCACAGTGGACATGTAGTGGTAAAAGGTCATGTTACTGTTAAATGCATTCTGAGATCCTTGACTAGTGGGTGTACTTTTGGGGGTGCATTATCAATCTAGTAATTTCCAGGGGTGGCCATTTTTTCAAAGGGTGCTATTATAACTTGTTTGCGTTGAGTTTTAGTCCATGCTCTGGCCCAAGTTGTTTCTCTGTGTCAAGCCCTTTTATGTTCATAGGTGTGTACTAGGCTCTGGAACCTTTACAAGCCTAGCCCATAAAAGTGTCTTGGCATTGTGCCACCCAACATTAATTCCCAGTGCCTCTATCAAGTAGAGCCACTGGAGTGATTCCCTTGTGAACTTTCTATTTCCCATCCACTCATCAAGATTTCTCTTGAAGAGGTAGAACCAATCACAGAAAAATGCTGAAGGCACATACCACACAGGAACAGGATAGATCCAGGAACAGAGAACAGTAACACTGGAGTAAATATCCAAGGAGTTTATTTGTCCACAATGACAGAGATTAAGTGCTTTTGTACAGGTACTTCATCATGATTCTGATTAAGTACCTATACAAAAGCATTTAATCTTTGTCATTGTGGACAGATAAACTCTGTTCTCTGTTCCTGGATTTATCCTGTTCCTGTGTGGTTTGTTCTCTTGAAGTGGGCCAGTGAGGTGCTCCGCTTGACATATATGGGAAGTCTATTCCAGAGCATGGGCAGTCTATGGGTTATGAACCTGTCCCTCCAGCATGTTCTGTTGATTGTGGTAATGAAATTGAGGTCTTTGGAGCATGTGGTGTGGAGGGATTTGGATTTCTTTAGATGTAGCATTGCTAATAGAGCTGGGTCAGACATGGATTTGTAAGTCAAGCAGAGATTGCCTCTTAGTAGATGATATGAGACAGCGAATAGCTGGAGTTGTTTGAGTCTGTCCATGTAGGACATGTGTTTAAGTCCTATAATCCTCTTTGTGAGGTACTTTTGTGGCCTGTCCAGCTGTTGCAGGTGTCTAGTGAGGTACATGCCAAATGGGGCATTGCACTCTTTGATTGGTCTAATGAGCGAAGTGTAGAGAGAAATGATGACCTCTTTCTTCCTGGATGCAAAACCCTTGGTAATGAGATGTGCCACATAGACAGAATTTCTGACCACAGTGGCAATGTGGTCATCGAAGGAGAGGTTGCTGTCATCCTGTGTCCCCAGATCTCTTATAATGCCTTCAGTGTTCAGTGGGCTTCCATCAATGTGGTAATTAGTGGGAACTGAGTTTTTCCCAAAGGGGATAACAACACATTTTTTGGCATTAAGCCCATGGTTTTGACACCAGTCATTGGTCTCACTGCGGTCTTTCTGTAGGATGTATGCATCACTTGGAGAGTTAATAATGGCTCCTAGCTTGCAGTCATCTGCAGACTTGGTCAGCCAGAGTTCCTCCATGTTGGCCTGGACTTCTGAGAAGTAGATGCCAAACAGGAGAGGAGCCAGGACTGATCCCTGTAGGACTCCACTCATAACTGGTCAGCAGTCTGACTTGGAGTCTGCTACTTTCACACTGTGGGTTCTATCTGTGAGCCAGTTTGCAACCCACCTAACAATATAGGGGTTGAAGCTTAGTTTGGTGAGTTTATCAATAATTCCTGAGTGAGGAATGGTATCAAAGGCCTTGGTCAGATTGAAGTAGGCTGTATGAACTGCCTTACTCTCATCCATAGCTCTGGTGACTGACTCAAAGAAGTCAACCAGATTAAGCAGGCATGATCTACCCTTCACAAAACCAAATTGTGTGGGATCTAGAATTTGGAAATTCCCTATATCTTTGTTAATCAAATCCATGATGATATGCTCCATAGCCTTACATATCAGACTCGTCAAGCTAATGGGGCAGTAATTTCCAGGGTCTGTAGACGCTCTTCCTTTATGGACAGGGATAACTGTAGCAGTGCGCCATTTGGTAGGGATAAGGCCTGATGTGAGGCTATGAGTGAACAGGACACGCAGACATGGTGCCAGTTTACTTTGTAATTAATGTAGAACACAGCCAGGAATATTGTCAGGTCCCATGGAATCTGTATTCTTGGCCTTGGACAATGCAGCTTTAACCTGTGCTGCAGTAATGCTGGGTACCTGGCATTCTTCTGGTATTGAGAATGGTCCTTTAAGGGGGGAGAGAGGGGTAAAGTTGGCACTGAATCTGTCGGCCAGTATGTCGGCAATATCTGTTGGCTCAGTATAGGAGGTACCATTGTGCAGTAACTCGGAGCAAACCTGGGTATTGCCATGGAGAATCTTGATATAACTATAGAAGGCTTTGTGGTTGTTTTTAGTGTCTGCCGCAATCCTACCTTCATAGCTGGCTTTGGAGGTTTTGATAAGGGCTCTCAACTTTTGGTTGAGGCTAATAAGGGAATTTTTCCAGTCTAGGGACTTCACCTTTTTCTGCAAAAGTTTCTTCCTTCTGTTGTAGAGTTTATTAATGGCAGGCGACCACCAGATTGGCTTCCTTTTTTTGGAGGGGAGTGTCTTGGTTCTGTTGGGTATGGCTAGTTCCATGCATTTATGTACGTGTTCATACAGTACATTGGTGTATGATTCGACAGTCATGCATCTGTTTTCCATTGGCATCTTGAAGGGTATCTATGTCTTTTGGGGATTCATTGACTATACCTAGCTTGCAATCATCTGTAAACTCAGTCAGAGGCTCTTGATATTTGCCCTGATGTCAGAGAAGTATGCAAAAATGGAAAGGCCCTAGCACCAATCCATGTGAGAGTCTGCTACAACTTATCTCTTTGTGGAAGTGAATTCCCCCTGTCCTAAATTATTGTGTCCTATCAGTGAGCCAACTGGCTACCCATCAGGTAACACATGGGTTTATACTTAATTTTGTAAGCTTATCTACTATGACCTTGTGAAGTATTGTGTCGAATGCCTTATCCAAGTCAAGGAGGGCAGTGTGCACTGTTTTGCCCTTTTCTATAACTTTGATAACCCTCTCAAAGAAGTCCACCAGTTTAAATAAGTGTGATCTACCTTTGACAAAACCAAATTGGGTAGCTTCAAAGGTCTGTTTGTTTGCTATTCCATTGTCTATTAAATCCATGATAATGCTTTCCATGCCATGAGACTACTCAGACTTATGGGTCTGTAGTTCCCCAGTTCTATAGCAGGTCCCTGCTAGTGTAGAGGGATAACTGGCTGCAGTCTTCCATTTTTTGGGCATGAAGTCTGTCTGGAGGCTATGGTTAAACAGAGATTCTAGCAGGATTGACAGGTCATGGTTTATGCTATTCTGGAGGCACTGTTAGATATTGTCAGGGCTCATTGAAACACTGTTCTTGGCCTTAGATAGCACATTGTGGACCTGGTCCCTAGTGATGATATGGTGGTGAAATGGCGGAGCGTGTTTCCTGTAGAGTGCCTGGGGGTGATGGGGGTAATTCAAGTTCTGTAATGGAGCCTGTCATCTTTTGTATGTCAAACAGAGGCACTGAGAAAAGGGCAGGAAGAGCAAATAAGTCTCTTTACAGATAATACAAATATTTTCAAAGCTTGCCTTTAACACAAATGATGGAAAATATGAGGTCATCTTCAAAACAAAAGTGTCAAATGACTGACAGTTTTACAATTTATAACAGATAACAAATAAATGCAGGAGGGAAGTACAGCTCAAGAAAGCAGTAAGTATAAAAAGGTAGAGACAATAATAGTCCTTAACCAAGGTAAAGATGGACCTTGAAATAATTGTATGTAGTAGCCCAACAGGACACAACCTATAGGAGAAACTGATGAGGACATTTGATGTGCACTGGGTTGCATAGTGACTGGAATTAACAATTCAGGAAAAGAAAGTTGTCATTTTTGATGAAGAATTAGCAAACTCCTGTTTTAAGTGCACCATAACCATTCTGCAGCTTCCACTAGGTATGTACAAAAGTATTTACTTAGTACTTAATTTTTTTAACTTGTAACATTATACATTGCAGATTGATTTGGCAGAATAGAATGACTTAAAGCAAAATGTATTTTCTGCTGCCTCTGTAAAACGAATCTCACTTAGGGTGGTGTAATGGTTATCTGCAGTTTCTTGCAAATCATTGCTTGTGCTAACCTTTATGCCAGTGAGCAAATCATTTTGATGGAAGCTTATCCTACAAGCCTGCATTCAGCAAGACAGGAGAAGAATACATCCCAAGAATACATGACCATAAAGTATAAAGCATGAACTTTGTTAATGCATCAAACTGTTCTAGAGCTTCGCAAAGATCTTCAAGAATGGTACCTAGTCAGGAAAGTGGACCAGGAATAAAGCACTTTCAGTCAGTGAGAGACTGATTTTTATTTATTTATTTTGCTTTTGATTACCAGTTTTGTATCACTATGTTTAGTAAAAAAACTGTTAAACAGACATTCAGTAATGTACACAAACACACAGTAAATAATATACATTAACAATTACACATACATTTGTTAATTACATTACATTTATATGAATGTAGAGCCAACTATTACAGTTTAAAATATACTTATGCATTAATAGATGTTGAACATTAGAATTTGAAAAAGTGAATTAGTGGGTTTGTCAAATAGATAATAGATTATGTGATTAGTACTTGGAAATTCAAAGAAATGGATGTGAGGAAAGAAATTAGATACAGCAGAAAGTGTTAATACTGAAGGTAAGAGATGGTGTGTAAAGCAAGTTTAGAGACAATTATATAATATGGCTATCACAGGGTTTATATTAGAAACATAGAGGTGGGGATAAGTCGTGTCACAAAATAAAATATATAGCTGGGAGGTACTAGTGTCACTATTCAGGTATTGGTGGAGATTGTGTTTTGGGTATGGGATTCTGAATGAAGAGAAATTGTTTAATAATAACAGTGGTCCACTGATGTGATAAGTGAAGTTTTAGCTGTGGTTTAAATAAGTTTGCATTCTGAATAGATTTCAGTGGTAGTGGGATTTGATTCCATAGTTTAGCTATACTATTCGAATTTAGAGAGTCACTTGCAGTATTAAATGATTTGGTTATACTGATTAGTGTTTTTTCGCTAGAGCATAACATTTTATTGTGGAAGTAGTGTTGTACTAATTTGTTAATGGCTGAGCAATTGTGTTTTAGAGAATTCTGTATATTGTAGTTAACTGAGAAAGAACTAGGTGATGTAGTAGTTTCAATCAATTTAATTCTCTGAGGGCTAGGCAGTGGTGCATTCTATTATTAAAGTTTACTGAAAATGTGACTATTGTATTGTAACATTGCTCAAGTTTGGACAGTCAGTCTTGAAATTTGGTGACTGTGGCAGCATACAGGAGAGATATCATTAAGAAATTAAAGGCTATACATCTTCTGTCTGTGCCAGTGAGGTAGGTTTTTACTCTCTATAATGGAGATAGTTTTTAATTAGTGTTTTCAACCATGTGTGATACACGGTGGTTGAATTTCAACTGGTCATCTATGATGACAACCAATAATTTTGTGCGATTTACTTGTTCTATTATGGTATTGTTGGCAAAGACAATAAAGAACAGTATTATTTTTGTAGAGTTGTGGTGTGAAAATAGTAATTTAGCTTTGTAGGGTTTAGAAGTAGTTGTGAATTATTGAGTTATGTTTCAATCACTAAGAAGGATTGTTGTGTAAGGTCTTGAAGTTTAGAGAGATTTGGCAGAACAGATTAGGGTTGAGTCATCAGCATATTAAACTAGGGTGGCGTTTTATAGCAGTGTAGAGATCATTGATGAATATGTTGAAATGTATGGGGCTAGTATATATCATTGCGGGGCAGAGATTCTTACTGGCAAGAAAGTGGAGAATTAATTTTTCCATTTCACTGCTTGTGCTCTCATTTAAGAGGTAGCTGTATAACCATTATAGTGAAGAGTTGGTGAGCCCTAAGGATGAGAGTTTATGTAAGAGTTTCTGGTAGGAGAAAGTATCAAAAGCTTTTGGTAAGTCTAGAAAGATGGTGGAGACCAGGATTACAGGGTTTCTGTTTGT
>NC_056747.1:578709233-578786733 GCF_019279795.1 Protopterus annectens | reverse complement strand
TCTTTTATCGAAAGTACACCTCTTCCAATTCTAAAACACCAGTCTCATGTCAGCGAAAGTGCAGGCTACCAAAAATGCACTTTTGCAAAACTTACTTAAACAAAATCTAAAAATTAACTAAAATAAACACTAAAAACAAACTTTTACAGGGTGCAAGCCCCCACACCTCCACTAATTATATATACTAATTCCAAGATCACACTATCATCCCTATCAGTTGATTAAGTTTTCAGAAACTCGAAATTCATATGGTTGAGACAGTATGATCGAGTTTTTGAAAATTCTAAACTTTTGAATGGAGATTGTGGTAGAGCAAGGATCGGGAACTTTGCCCTTTTCTTCACTTTAGTGTGACCTCAGAGTATATATCATTTGCAGGGGGTATGGGGGGCACAGCCCTCCACATGGGGGTGCAGGGGGCTTGGCCCCTGTATAAATGTAAAAAAGTAGATTTTTGTGGGTTTTTTTTTTTTTTTTTTTTGATTTTTGAGTTTTGGGAAATTCAGTCATATGGTCTTGTCTGTATGAATTTCAAGTTTCTGAAAACTCAATCATCTGACATAGATCCATATGTAATTAGTAGAGGGAGTAGAGGAGGTGAAGGTGGATGAGTTTAAATACTTGGGATCAACAGTTCAGAGTAATGGTAAGTGTGGAAGAGATGTGAGGAAGAGAGTACAGGCAGGATGGAGTGGGTGGAGAAGAGTGTCAGGAGTGATTTGTGACAGACGAGGCCAGCTATGTTATATGAGTTGGTGACAGTGGCACTGACAAAAAGGCAGGAGTCAGAGCTGGACGTGGCAGAGTTAAAGATGTTAAGATTTGCACTGGGTGTGATGAGGGTGGCAGGATTAGGAATAAGTATATTAGAGGGTCAACCCAGGTTTGAAGGTTTGGAGACAAAGCCATAGAGGCAAGATTATGTTAGTTTGGACATGTGCTGAGGAGGGATGCAGAGTACATTGGGAAAAAGATGCTAAGGATGAAGCTGCCAGGTAACAGGAAAAGAGGAAGGCCTAAGATAAGGTTTATGGATGTGGTGAGAGAGGACATGCAGGTGGTTGGTGTGACAGAGCAAGATGCAGAGGACAGGAAAAAATGGAAACAGGTTATCCGCTGTGGCGACCCCTAACAGGAGCAACCAAAAGAAGAAGAAGACATATGTATGTGTGTATGTGTGTATGTGTGTGTGTGTGTGTGTGTGTGTGTGTGTGTGTGTGTGTGTGTGTGTGTGTGTGTATATATATATCTATATATATATATATATATAAATATATATATATATAAATATATATATAAATATATATATATATATATATATATATATATATACATACAAGTATTATATACCCCATGTGTACAGTGTTCCTCATAATTCATTATTTCCTCTTTAAAGATGAGTTGATAATGCAAGGAACTTGTCAGAAACCTTAAGAGTCTTGTTACATTATGGAATTTGAGAAAAAGGGAAATGATACATTTACAGGAGTGACTTGAGTTATATAATTCTGTTTAAAGAATAAATAAGTACCAGGAACCATCATGAATTTTGTAATAACACAGCAACATACTTAACAATCAGGAGTATCTAAACTTGAAAGAAATTGCATTAATAAAAACCTGAGAAAGGACTGGTCCCAGCTAAGTCTAAAGTCAACAAAATGATATTCATCAGTCATAAGGGTCTTCCTCATAAGATTGTCTGCATCAAAAAATTAGACATATCAGACAATGCTAGTATTTTATGTAATTAGACTCACATTATACATTTTGTTGTAAGTGGATGGCGGGGGCTTCTTACATTAGAGCCACCAGAGGGTAAACCTTGTGAAAGGTAACAAATTACTGTAACTGACTTGTTGTGGAGTTCTGTGTATTTCTACTCTGGAACAGTATTACTATATGGAAATATAGCAGACTGACACCAAATGTAAACAACCGTGTAGAGAGACAAAATTAGTTGGAATACCTGTGCCTTAAAATAATCTGCCCTACCTAAGCAGTAAGCACTTCATTGTCAGGTAACACTATTTCCTTTCTTTGAAGTGACATTAACCATTTAAAAAAATCCAGGTCTTACAGCAAACCCTAGAAAAAAACATTACAGTGTTAAAGATATGTTATTATTCCCATTTAATCAAATATTTTTTTTAACAAAATTTGGTGTATAGTGAGGTGCAGAAAGGGGCTCGATCATTTTTTAATGTTGCTATCAGTTCTGCTAAACTAATAGAGGATAGCTGTGTGTCCTGTAAGCTCAAGTAACAACCCTGTAGTACTTGATGCCTTTAATTCTATATTAGGAAAACTTTCATCATGTAAAATTAATTTTTTTTCTCTCATATGTACACTAATTTGGCAGTTTTTTGACAATGTTAACTTTTTATTTGTTTTCTTATCTGGAGAATAAATCACTAATCTGATGAACTCCAGATGAGGAGTAAAGCACTTATAAACAAAAATTGCCTTATTTCTGTGACTAAGTCTGCCCAAGTTTTTCTTCAGTACTTTTATAGAAGAGGAATTAATATTGGAAGTTTTGGAGTATTTATTACTGTTGCTTTTAATTTCAAGTTTAAAAGTTTTTATCTTTCATTTTTTTCCCAAAATTACAAGGAAGTGAAGGCAGTCTGCTATTTCCATGCTAGGGTCAGCTGCCTCTTCACATCTCTGCTGTGGTTTATGTACTTATCTGGAGAATATAGACCCTGGTGTTTCACTTTGTTTCTACACATAAATGTCAGTATTTGTGTTAACTGTATCATCCCTCCTATGGGCCAGTGATCAAGGAGTCTCAGTCCTCACCAGGGTATTAGTGAGGGGTGATCACTTGGAACAAAAATAGATCCAAACAGTATTTCCAGTTGCAGATCTCTGCACCAAGCACAATTTCCCTTAAGAGCACACAGGGAACATGCTCTCGTCCTGGGGCTGAGTTTCCCTGTTTCTCACTAGGCCCCAAATAAGACCCCACACTGACCACAGCTGTAGAGTTGAGTCCTCAACTGAGTGCTCCAAGCCAAGTTCTTTTCCACCCTCTCTGTGAAACCAGTGCTTTGTGCCCCTGCTCCAAGTAGCTGACACATGCACTGTTTGAGATTTGATTTTCACACACACATACACACACACACACACACACACACACACACACACACACACACACACACACACACACACACACACACACACTTAGGAATGGCTGGCACAGATTTACCAGTTATGTCCCCTTTCCCAGACTATAAGGTAGATACTGCCACCAGAACATTCCCAAGCCAGCTACTTTAAGGCTTTTACAAAGGTACCCAATTAAACTGAGTAAAATTAATATTAATACAAATGTTGGTGGTGTTTGATCAATGCAACAAGTTGTTCAGGAATGGCCACAGTGTCACCAAATAAATATATGTACTCTCAAATGTTAAAATATTCTCTAAAAGACCAGCCACAATGAAAAGTTTAAATATATTTTATAATAAATAATAAAATAATGTGAAAATACTAAATATCTAATTGCAATAAACACAAGAGTTTCATTCACAGAAGATGTTAAAAATAGCGCAGATGAAAAGGTTAAAACAGATACAGGAAAACAATAATTAACTAATCTCACTATATTTTTCTGACTGGTCTAAAGAACTACTGTCCCATAGTTCACTTACAAAAAAACAAAAACTTACAAAAAAAAAAAAAAACAAAATGATGTGGGTGAGGGGTCCTTCTTTGTCAGGTTTCAAAAACAGACTGCCCTGAGACTTCTGTCTTACCTGGTATTAAAACACCATTTCACTGCTGGATTACAGAATTACATCACATACATACATCACATACATCTGGTCATCTGACTCTGGTTCCCACATTGCCCCCTTTACTAGAAACTGAACCAGAATCTAGCACATATGTGTCATAATGCACATATATAGAGCTTTGCTAAGATGTTTTATAGCATCTGGAAGCTATAAAACCATTTCAAATCCACCCTTGCAGGGTAGCAATTAGTTCACCCCTAAGGACAATACAGTAAGAGTTCTAGTCCTGGCATTCACAGACATTTTGTTTCTGGCTACAATCAGAACTGTAAAATACAATCTTTATGGCTTAAACCAGGTAATTTAATTTCAGATTATTTTTCAAAGTTAGCTGGACTAAAATTAACCTCTTCTCTTCCAGTATCCTATGTTACAATATATTCATTTCAACAGTTACAATACAGTCTGACATGCAGGTATATTTATTTTCTGTCCAGCAGGACCCACTGTTGGTGCATTTTTAACACAAGCAGCTTTACAAATACATTTTCAACAAAAGTACCAGTACAAATCAGTTTGATATACAAATGACATATAATTTATTTACAAAACTCCAGCTAGCTATGCAGGTATATGTTATACATCCACTACTCTACTTCTCCAGGGATAGCTGGCAATATATCACATCATCTCAGTAACTCTTCTTTTATTTCTAAACTTTTTAAACAGCCCTTGCTTTTATTTTATTATACAGATTCCTTCTTTTAGATTTTGTCCACCCACCACCAAAATTAAAACAAAATTATATTGTTTATTTTAGAGTCTTGATAGTGCATAAATCAGTGACTCCACTAGTCTAATATGTGAGATACCCTCCTTAGTGCTCATATGCTTCCTTGCAAATTCTAAAAAGTTAGTAGAAATACTTTTCTTGGACAACTAGCATGGTGTTGGAGCATCACATGTATTTCTTAGTTATTTGTGATAATTTCCTCAGTCATTTCAGAAGCACAGTCTTTTGAGTTTGATCCAAACCCAATACTTTTTGGACAAATATTCTAGTCAAAAAACTTAAAATTGATAGTGAAAAAATAGGACGTGTTCACAAGATAATTTACAATGTAATTAGTGCATTTTATTAGCTAAAAACTTGTTTTGAAGAACAGTTGCAGGAGTGTAGAGTAGAACACAATGTATATTTAATCTTTTACACTGACACCATTTTGCCAACTTCCCAGTAAAAAAAAATATATCATCTTGACTGGGCAAACATTTGAGTCAGTAAACTTTATCTTGAAAAGTTAATTTCAAACTTTTGTTTATGCTGTCTTACAAAATTACCCATGAATGCTATGTTGACCTTGTTCACCATTTTGTGTGGGAACCAGCATGTTCTGTTTATGATCAAGACATCTATGCAGCTTCTACAAAATAATCACTGATGAACAAATCACACACAATGACGTGCATCAGTTGTGTATAACAGAGGATTACGAGTGGGTCATTGATCATAGCCAGCTTATTACATGTTCTAGACATAGATACCAAGAAATTCACTCAAGAGGCGAATCTTGGCATCCATTCTGAGAACACATGATAAAGGGTTATAATCAGTGACTCGATCACAATTTTTTTAGTGCGTGGAGCTTTATCTGTTGCATGTACTACTAGTTACAGAAAAAAAAGTTCTAGGCATTTTTCCATCTTTCAAACCTATAAAGCACTAAGGTGGTGTCACACTCTTATGTTCCACCAAGTCAGGAACACATAACTGGCAATGAAAATCAGGCAGAAATAAATCTGTTTTTTATTCTGCTGCTGTTGTTTGCTGGTCAGTACTGGCAGATTTAACTGCTTAGCTTGATACCCAATCTTAATAAAGTGAAGCAAGGGGTACTTAACAATTGTTAAGATTGGGTCTCACTCTACAGATTTGTGCTTTTGGACATCTGAGCATAATCACCATGCTCTATGCACTACAACTATATAGAAAACCTTTATTATTTGTTCATTTTTTAATTCTTTGGAGAACATTGTTGCCTACATCTAAGAAAGATAATGGACCATTGATTTTGTTAGATTATTTCTTTTTAGTGCCCTGGTATCTTGGATGTGGTTATGAGAATAAGAAAGATATGGGACAATTAATTAAGTTAGATGATTTATTTACAGTATCCTAGTATTAAGGGTGACATTATGGGAATCAATTTTAGGATTTTACAGTATAAATAATTCACAATATCTTATTTATTTTGAACTTAACACCAATTTTAAGAGAAATAGTCTGATTACAGAAAATCAAACCTGCGTCATATCAGTGTCTATGGTTAACATAATCATGCAATCAGCTTGCAGATGCAAGTTGAGTAACAAGAGAAGGCTCAACTTTCTGGAGCTGCCATCTATAACAGACAATGCTTGTCATTATAGGTGGAAAATGTAGAATTTACTATTATAATAAAAGCTACCACAAACCAAGCCAACTGAAGTGTGTCTAAATTCCAACAACACAAAGTCAATACTTCCAAAACTGCAAAAGACACACCGATGGCCAAGACTCCAGCATAAAATCCAAATTTATTAAAAGGTAGTTAAATGCTTTCACAGACTCAGCTGATTACTTTCTGTTGTAGGCTTCCTCTGTGATTTTTACTGTATTCATTTTTATTATTTATTCAGAATTAATTTATTTGATGATCAAATCAGGATGCAGCATTATTTTATTAAGTTCTGGAAGAAAGTAATTTTCTGCTGAATGGATCAAAAAGGAAATGCATGCCTTAGTGAGTAGCTATACATAGCTACTAGCTACAACATATATTCCCTAAATCTGCTGCTATAATAACAATATCAATCTGCCATAAACTTGTAAAATTAAAAAAAGAACAGAATGCCAGTGTAGATGTCTGCTACCAAGAAGATAATTTATTGTTGCGTGATTTCATTTGTAATAGTCACTAAAATCTGGCAGCAATACCTACATAAATACACTTTCAGACAAATCACATGATCACATCAAAACAATTAATGACTCTAATAAATAATAAATTCATCTCTCACCTTAAAATTAACCTGTAAAATTTCTTGTAAAATGCAGCAGTAAGCACAATTTAAACAGAAAGTGTTCATAAATATTTATAAATATCTTAATAAATATGAATAAACATCATAATAAATATTTTGTATCTTATCCCATCTCATATTTTAGATGCCTTTAAATACAGTATACTGTTCAAACTAGCTATATCATTTATACCCTGAGGTTGTGTAGCATTTAACTTAACCTGCCAATATAATTTCCTGGACTCTAGCACTTAAACTTCTACTGTACATTGCACTGCTATCATTGTCCTGAGCTCTCAAGCTGCAGAACAATGTGTCTCTTCAAAGCATGTGAAAACCTGGTAATCCTAAACATTCCAGGAGCTCTAGTCTGCCATTCATAAAAATGAGATTGTTACTGTGTGCCCCTGGGAACCACTAAATTTCATACAATGGCATCATACCAGTAACAATGAGCAGAATGCATGTTACACGTTTGAACACTAACTCTATGAATACCAGGGACAGGAATGAAATTCTCAAAACAACTTGAGCATTTTTGAAAAGATGAAACTTAATTTTAAATAATGAGCCAGATTTAAAAATATAGCAAAGTAAAAAAAAAAAAAAAACCTAAAAAAATGATGAAGATGAGATTGCAATGTACTACAAACAAAGCATCTTTCACTGAAGCAAAATTCTACTGGGTAATATATGACCCGTATGAACTACATTGTTTTCATCATTCCAGATGGTTACAGCAGTCAAAGACAGAGTAGAAACTCTATCTCTGTTATGTTTTACACACTGGATGAGTTAAAGTAATTGTGATAACAGATAAATTTGTGCACATTTTTCATATTTTATTTATTTATTGCATTTGTTGACTGGGAAAATCTGACTGGGAACAGAGTCCCCTGTTCAGACAAGGCCATGGGAGAAAAACACCAAATTATATATATCAGATAAAGATTTATATGTAGTGCAGAAAAAAACAGCATTTTACAAGTTTATACATAGTCTAGTGAGTAAAGATATTTTGTGAAAGCTCATACATGATATAGAAAAGTCATTCAATAGTATTTTGAAATGTCTGCATAGCAATGGAGCCATTGCAGATAGTACATAAGGTACAGATACAGACTATTGTTTTGTGTAAAGGAAGATGATCAGAATACAGTATGCAGACATAAATTTCAGTGGACCAAACAGTACTATAAAACCATGAATAAACCACAGTTGCAAGCACTTTAAATTTCTCCAGGAAAAAAACCCAAATCAAGCTGGAAATAGTGAAGTCATGAACCACTAATATAGTCAAAATATCCTTTTATTCGCAAGTATAGGATTTTGTCCCGTGACCAATGGTACTTCATCAAAAAAACATTTTCAAGAAAAAAATTTCTTTTAAAAAAACATTGACCATTGAGAATGCATCAATTAATACAAACCCTCATAAAATAGCCAATAAAAATGTTCATATAATCATATAGCATAAGCTACATGCATCCATCCCTCATCCAATCAACATTATCAACAAATCACCAGTAGGTCATCATACAACTAAATATATTCGTCCAATCATTTTATTAACAAGTCACAGATTTAAAATAATAAATACAAGCTAACCTTATTTAATTTAATTAAAAATATCCTCAATTCTACCTAAACAAAATTTATACCAAACAAATCTTGCAATTACTATTAAAAAGTAAACTCATTTAGTGTCAGTAAATTTCTGAAAGCCTTTAATCAAAATTAATTATTATTGCCCAAATTACAGCACTTCAGATAATTTTCCGTGTGGCAACCTATTCTAAATCACCACATCAAAAAAAAAGCTTTTGCTGATCTTTAAATGAAAGCCAAAGTCACCTACATATCAATACACTAAACTACCATAAGTGATTGATCCTTAAAAACATTGCAAATTCAGCACTAATATTATTCTGACCAATAGTATATCCAATCACAATACTCTTCGTGACAAGACTATTTTCGTGGAATACACAAAATCGCCACAAAAGCATTTTCACTAAACTTTAATTCTAATTGGTTTCTATTTAACCAATAAATTGGCATGTTTAATCTAAACAGCCAATAGGTACATATCAAAATCTACAATCCAACCATGTAGGATAAGAACTTGTAAAAAGAAAACTCTGTTGATGTCCAAGTAAAATCACAAAAGCTTTAATGGAACAAGCAGTAGAAACACAATAAGAGCATCTAGTACATCTAAACTGACTGAGTGCTTTCACCCAATAAGGGCTTCTTCAGAGTCAGTTAACAAAGCAGTACAAGCCATTTATCAATGTTAAGGGTTTTTTTATTTAGAAGAACTTCCAGAGACAATTTGGTTCTCCTTGGGCTGCAAAGCATTTTCTTGATATGTGAGACTGTATTGCACCAGCAGGGGGTAATGTTTAGAGAAAGATAACAAATTCGGGTCTATATTAGATGAACAAAAGTTCATCTTAGCGAACGCTCACATGAGCGAATATCCAGGTACTCGAAACTGCAATTGTGGGGGGCTGCGCCCCCCCACACCCCTCCTAAATATATATTCCAACTCCGAGATCGCAGTACAGTGAGGAAAGGGCAAATATTCCCATCTTCACTGTGCCACAATCTCGCAATTGCGGTTTCGAGTTCCGCAATATTCGCTCATGTGAACGTTCGCTAAGATGAACTTTCGTTCATGTAATATAGACCGACAAATTCATTGCATGGTAAAGCTTATTGGCTACAAAGTGATTTGAATTACATTGATAAATGGCTTGTACTGCTTTTTGTTAACTGACTCTGAAGAAGCCCTTATTGGGTGAAAACACTCAGTCAGTTTAGATGTAATAGATGCTCTTATTGTGTTTCTACTGCTTGTTCCATTAAAGACATTGTGATTTTACTTGGACAGCATCAGAGTTTTCTTTTTACATATCAGAATCTAAGTATGTATACCCCTTTGCAGCCTCGTTACGAACAGATTCAAAAACGACCCTAAAATTATGTTCAACCAATAAAATCTCATGTATGCACTCAATATCCAATCCCATCAACTTCAGCGTAAAACTATAAGGAGAATGCATCAAAACCAAAATACGTATACATCAGAGGACATCAATTCTAAGTGGTTCACGATCAACCAATTATCCAAGTATATTTAATCTAACCAATCAATGCTATATAAGATATGTGCCACAATTTCAGCAAACACGCCTCTTTGAAACTTCATTTACTATTGGTTACAATTTGGCGAATAGCACCACAAGAGTGACCCAAGTATCCAATGATTTACAATTTACACCAAATACAATACTTAAATATATTTCATCCATCTAAACAATCAAAACCTTGAAATTCAAAAAATTGTTACATTCACAAAGAGCATAAGATTACTTAATAGCTTCCAACTACAGGAAACAATTGCTGTACAAAAAAAACTGTCCATCACCTTAAATTACACAAAGGATTGGTTCCTGTCCAGCCAATGGCTAAACAAATTTAATCTAAGTCTTCAATAATGGCCAAAAAAGACTATGGCCCAGCCCACTACAGAAAAAAGCCTAAATTTCAGTGGACCAGTATCATTGCATATATACAGAAATAAATTTCAGTGGATCAGTAGCATTGTATACTTTAGTGTGCAGTTTCATAATAAAGACATAAAATAGACATAAAGTTGCAGAAAAACAACATCCTTTTATACTTTTTATGCTAGCCAGCAGCTGGGGTAGTAGACTAAATAGTGATTGAAGAAGAAGAATGACAAAAAGTGACTAAAATTGTGAAGAAAAAGGAGATGGAGAGGAAAAGAAGATTGTGTAGATGAACATAAGAAGGGTGAAGTGATTAGGAAAGTTGGAGGGTTGTATTCAGTTATGGCAAGTTAGTGAGAGTCTAGACAGTATAGAGAAGAAGGACTGTTAGAAAGAGATGAGTGGGAATTAGATGAAGGGTAGGAAGAAGTGTGAAATTATGGTTTAGTGTAGGGGTACCTATCCACAGTTATTGCAGGTATAGAACCAGAGAGGCTGAAGGTTTGACATTAGCTTCTGTTTAAAATGTTTGTGATGTTGCTTTAGAGAGAGGAAAAAAATGGTACTCTACGCTTTGGTAACATAGTTTGAGAATAGACTGTCACTAACTGTATTGTTGGATTTAATGACCTGCAGAAACAGCATTTGGGTTGAGTGAAGGGTGTAGTTGGTTTGCATGGCTGGATCAGAGTTGACAGAGAGTGAGAGTTTGCAGATTTTCAGATGAGGGTATGAGCAGTCACAAGATGTGCAGTAATTAAAGCTAATTTAGTTCTTTGAGTGCCAGACACTATTTGCTGCATACTTTGCTACTTTGTGATATCATTCTTGTGTTTTGAGAACTGAAAGACTTGCATATGGTTGAAGAGAAGTGTTGGGTATAGTAGGGTAGAGGTTAAGTATTTACTGCTTTGGTCATTAAGGAAATTTTGACTCTATGTAGGGAACCTGGTTTCTGGTGAGTTTTCTTTACTGTATGTTGGATGTGTTAGTCAAATTTTAAACTATCTTCATTGTAGATTCCAAGCAGTATGTGGGACAATTTCAGTTTTAGTATGTTTGCTGAAAGAATAAGAAAGGAGGATTTCTGGGTTGATAGATGTCCTGGGGTAAAAAGAATAAATTTGCTTTTTTGAGGTTAAGAAAAAGTTGTGAGTCAGTTAGCCAGATTCTTGATTGATTTGTTGCAAGTTGTTAAAGTTTTCAGTGCTACATATGAGGCTTGAGTCATTGGCATACTGCATTATTGTGGCTGATTTGGAGGCATCTGGGAGGTTATTAATGAAGACATATAGGTTATTAATGAAGACATAGAAAATAATGGGATTGGGAATAGACCCTTGGCGGATACCTATGGAGACTGGGAGGAAATGTGAGAAGTCTTTGTGCCATTTTACAGCTTGTGATCTGTTAAAAAGATGGCTGTTAAACCATGTGTTAAATTTTTCATCAAATCCTAGAGCTGATATTTTTTTGTAGGAGGATGGGGTATGAGATTATGTTGAAGGCTTTGGAAAGGTCTAGAAATAAGGCATGTACTATCCTTCCTTCATTACTATGGGTATTTACAGTTTTAGTGAAATGTAGGAGGACTGTAGTAGTGCTATGATGGAGGCAGAAGCCATGTTGGGAGGGGGAGAGGAGGTTATTTTTGATGAGTTGTTGAGACAGCTGGAATTAATGCATTTTTTTAAGAATTTTAGATATGGGGGACAGGATAGCAGTAGGGCAGTAGTTACTAAATTTGCTGTTATTTCCTCCTTTATGTAGTTGTAGGCTATACCTTTTTCTATAGAGTTGGGACATATGCTTCAGTGACAGAGCAGTTTATGAGTATGGAAATGGGATAGGCTATAGCCTCTGCAGCCACTTTTAGATAATCAGTGGGCAGATTGTTGGGTGCTAAGGGGTTGTGGGGTTTAGTTTTAAGAAAACTTGTTTTATTGGTTGAAGTGGGAACTGATTCCAATGAGAAGAAGGCAGAGTCACAAGTATTGCTAGGGATGGAGGGACTGGGGGGAGGGGTGTGGTGTGGTATTTGAATCTGGATGTTATTGAGTTTATGAAATGTGTTTAAAGAAAGTGGCAGTGTTTCCTGTATTGTTGGACACTGTGGGTTCAGGTTGGGTGGCATGGCCTGGTTTGAGGGTTTTGTTAATGCTTGACCAGAATGCCTTTGGGTTTTGAAGATTGTTTGACTATAGGTTAGTGTAGTAATTTTCTTATCTGTTTTGATTTGGTATTTAGTGTGATTTTTTCAGTTGCTGAAATATGTGTAGGTTGCTTTTTGTTTTATTTTTAATCCAAGAATTCCAGAACTTGTCTATGAGTTTCATTAGGTGTCTTGTTACTCTAGTCAGCCAAGGAGCTTGTATGGCTTTTACATATTCTGTTCTGAGGAGGGCTAAACTGTTTAGAATGTTAAAGATGGTTCTGGAGAATTCTATAACAGCATTATATAAGGTTAGATCCTTTAGATGTTGCCAGTTGCAAAGTTGTAGGTTCTGGAGAAATGTTTCTTTTTGGAAGTGGGAGAGATTGTTTACTTCACTAGGAAGGTGTGGTTTGGGAGTGTGTTTTTTGAGCTTTGTTGACAAAGGCGGGAAGGTGGTTACTTACAGTATTAGCAAAAGAGCCCTAGGAGAATATTATGAGGAAAATCACAGTGGATAGACAGTCAATACTGAAATCTGCTAAACTATCTTTTCTTGCAAGATAGTAGAGGTGTCTTGTGACAGAAATTCTTCAGTGATGTTGATGTTATTTCCTGGAGGAATGTAAATTCCCATTTTAGATAGGGTTTGTTGGGGGTTTAGCTTCAGTACTGCACTAATGATTTCAACATTATTAAAGGCTGGAATGGCGAGAGGGGAAATTATAAGTTGCAGAGTATTTTTGTATAAGATGCCTACACTTCCTGCTTTTTTTGTTTTGCCTAGCTATCCTCAGTATGTTGTAACTGGGTTTTTGTATTTCTTCTTCATTACTATGGGACTTCAGCCAAGTTTCTGTAATTATAAGTATGTCAGGAGAGTGTTGGGGTATCTTTGTATGCAGTTTGGTTATTTTATTGCAAATGCTTTGGATGTTTATTTAGAAAATTTGCATTGAGGATGTTCTGGGAGCTGAAAGAGGTGCAGTTGGGTTAATGTCGGAGGTGGCAGTGGATGATCCTGGATTGGGGTGTATGCTACCATCTAAGCTTAATTTGATAGGATATGAGGCATAAATTGAGGGGGAATGGGCTACAGAGATTTTTGTAGAAGTACATTTTTATTATTGGAGCTGTAGATTCAAATGAAGCAGATGGTGCTTTGGACATGTTTCTCATCAAAGAAAGGTATGAGTTTTTCATCTGTTACATCATTATAACATTAATGACATTTCGAAATGAATCTGTCAACAGAAAAAAAAAGTAAAACAGTTAAAGACTGGATCCCCAATGGTTGTGTTCTTTCAAAGGGAGCTTATGTATTCTTAACCTGATAAACCACTTTGAGAAGGTTATTGAGGTAGTGGACAGTGGACACTCACTCCATATAGCATATCTGTATCTGAGCAAGGCCTAAAACACTGCACCCCATGCTGGCATTATAAACAAGCTAACAGAACTAAAGCTAGGCCTTTGTATGGTACAGTAGATTGCAAACTGGCTAAAATATAGAATACACACTGTTAAGGTGGCAGGATCCACTTCAGAAGGTCAGAAGTAAAGTAAGAAAGCAATCAGCAGAGTACTGCAAGGCTCAGTACTGCTGCTCCCCTTTTTGGTTTATAATTTTCTGACCTCCATACTATCAACCCTGACCTATCGTTAACCATAAATGCAAGCTAGGTGCTATTATTGTTAACCTGCAGATGCAGATGTGTTTAAGCAAGAACTAGTCCTCACAAACCAGTCATGTACAGAAAAGGGTGTAGCACTGTCATCTTTGGGAAACATCCCTTAAGTACAGTGTATAACATAGATGATACCCCTCTCCATACAAACATGGTAGTCAAGGATCTTCACACTTGGGTTGACAATTCCCTCAACTTTAACTACCACATTGCAACAGTAGCTAGGAAATCTTTCTATCTAGCACAACTGATTTCAAAGTCATGTCATCTAGGTCAAATTATGTTATTATTCCTTTGTACTCTACTCTGATTAGACAAATTATTGAGTACAATCCCCTTTTCTGCATGTACCTAGACAAACCTATCATGCAACTAGAAAAACTCCAAAGATTTCAGACAAAAAAGATTAGTAGCTAAAAAAATCCTTAGCTGCCAAGACAGACTAAAAATCCTATCTTTCTACTCTGTTTCCTCTAGTCTCCTACATATTTATCCATGTCTGGCATTCCATTCCATCAAAGACCCAACCCTAATGGATCTGTAATGCAGTCACAGGATAACTGGTTACACAAATACTCAAACTAAGGATTTGAACCTCCACTAACATATAAATAAAACATGGGGGGATAGAGTCATGACCCAGAGGTTGACCTATCTCTGGATGTTAATCACAGTGATACCCTTGCCTCCTTTAAAGGTAGCTTTGACTGGGGGCTACCGGTGAGTTCATCCCCAGCCTTACATATTTTACTTTCCTGGAAATGAAGGGGGTACACGTCGACTATGATATTTGGCAGAGTGCACATGGTTTTCACACTTGCTTGCCTTACAGTTCTTATGATCTTATGATAGAAATGTTGCCAGAAAAGCACATAACATTTTTATCAGTTCTGATAACCTAGGAATGGAACTGTCATCCCTGTATTTACAAATTATACAGTATACCAAAATACACTATGATTTAATTATGTTGTCTTTACTATTTCTCACTTTGTTAATCAGATTTCTCTTCATGACAAGGCCTGCAGACTGCTCCATAAAGAAGTGATCCTAATATATTATCTCCATCTGTAACATACATGTAGACATGCAAACACCAGAGAAATGTTTAATAATTAGTGTTTAAGCTTGAAAATGTTTTTTAATGAGATATACTAAATATTTTCTTTGATAAAGGGTTCTGTATGGCACAATAAGGTAATTACCAGGTTGCAAATATGCAAAGTCATTCTTTAACAGGGGCACATAAAAATATAATATGTTAATTTCCAGACTATAAAGCATTAATGGCTATACTCATAATACTGATTACTAACAGAAATATTCAAGGCAAAGAGCTAGATACATTAAGTACCATGCCATCTAGAAACATATTATCTAGTGGTTGGGGCAGTTATTTGATACGGATATATTAAGTAAAATCTGGGTAATACTGTTGGTTATAAGGTGTTCTTAAAGTAGTTTTAAATTAGAGATAATTTCATGAGTTAACTTCAGGTATAATAACACTTGTGTATAAGAACACATTTTTTAAATTAAAAGATTTTTTATCTTTGAGATTAAATGTTCTTCAAGAAAAATAATTAAATACATAATCACATTTTGTATGGGATTCTTGTCTATTACAGCAAAAATATATCTACATGTAAGTTGTATGGGTTTCATAGCTATAGCCTGAAATATAATTGCATGTGTAATGTGGAATATGGCTATGCAACTAAGTGCCGTGGAATCTAGGTTCAATTCCAGCAAAGGACAGTTAATTTTGCTTGTGTTAGTAAAGCTATAATAAATATTTGGGAGCCATATTTAAAAACAAATTTCAGAATATGTTCTCTAGCTCATAGTTTGACTGGTTATGCATGTTCATGAATTCTGCTAGTTAATTAGTGCATCATTAAAAGAAGCAAATAAATGAGAAATATGCCATTTCAGCTCTAAAATGTCACAGCTGTTGATGTTATGAGTTATAGAAGTGACACTAAACTGGCAAGATCTCACAAAGTGAAATGATTAGAGATATAGTAAGCAGCAAAACCAAAACCATGTTTAAGCACTTAGTGAATGCTTGCTATAAACCAGCTTTTTCAAAACATATGCTAACAAGTTTTGTTCCATTAAAGTGAAACTATACATTCCACAATCTAACATTACTCAGTCACAATGGCTGCATAAATTCTCAAATGTTCAGTGGAAGGGCATATTTGAGATATATTTTAATATGTACAAAACATTTTGTAATGTAAAATAATAATTTTGGTTTGTGATAACACTCAAGATGAACCATGATTTATGTTGTAGACTGTTTGCCTAGAAAACAGAATTATGCAAAGACAAATAATAATAGGAGTAAAAAACACAATGATTTATTCATATGCTTGCAAACATTTTCATTATTTTAATAAAGTAACTTTATCAGACAATCGGCAATTAATTGAAATCATTTAAACAAAACATACTCATGAGACTTGTGTCCTGCAAGCTAATTTGTTAGCCTAAATATTATGTTAAAATTCACCTAGTTAATAACTGGTTATTTCATCCAAATAGCACATAAACCAACAATCCACAATGGATGAAAAACAAACACTGCAAAAAGTTAGTGCAATATATTTCTTTAATCTCCTGGTACCTCGACCTTTCCCCTTCAAGGGATGAATTTAATCAACAGTACCAGCACCTTAAATACACATATCAAATGAATTAATTGGGAATTTAACAATTAAACAATTATACATTCAAGCACCATAATACATCTAAAAAATGTGAATACACTATCTTGAATATACAAATATAACCTGCGAATGCACATATAATATAAATATAATGTCTATGCTTCCCAGTTCCCCAAATGAAATAATTAATTAATTAATCCACACAAATATTTGTTATATATTTTTTAAAATATTACTTCCAAATTTTTTTTAAATATTATCTTAACATTAAATTTAAATTCAAAATTTGAAAGTTCCAAAATTAAAAAAGTCAGACAAACCTCCTGATTTAATCCTCTGGAATGAAGGATACCATAATTATAATTAAATGTGGTTTCTTAATGATTTAACCTTGATTAAAAGTCCCCCCTTACTCCCATGGGTTTTGCCAATACACTAAAAAACAACAAAGTCCCATTCCCATCATGTTCAGATAGGAAATGTTGAGCTACAGGGCTCTCCCTTTTGCCATTCCTGATTTCAGCCAAATGTTCCAACACCCATATTCTCACCATCCTTTTGGTCTGCCCTATATACCACCATGTAAGCTCACATCCACATCCCAAAATATATACAACACATGACTTGCAATTAAACCTATCACCTGCCACATGAGTTCTGCCATTAATAACTGTTCCTGATACATTGCATACTCTATTACATAAACAACAACATGGAAATGTCCCAATCTTAGAAAATGTATCTCCCGTCTTAACTGGTCTACTCAATAATTCCCTCAAGTATCTGAAAGAAAAATTCACTGTTTTAGGAAAACTTGTACTCAAAAATTCATCCAAAATTACCATTGGCCACAATTTCCTGATTATTCTCACAACAATTTCTGAGAAGGGATTATACCTCACAACATAGAATAATCTATGTTCTCCCTCCTTTTTTTCCATTTCCCAATCCCAAGGTCTTCTTTCCCCTTGAATATTAAATTGAGTATTAGTTTTCTTCTTTTTCCTTTTTCTACTCTCATCCTTGCATTCTTTAATATCTCTCTTGAGTAGCCCCTGTGACTGAGCCTTTGCTCAACTTCCAACAAATAGGGGTGCCGTGCATTGGCCTCTGAGGTGTTCATATACACCCATTTGAACTCTCCAAAGGGCAAAGATTCAATGAGATGGGGTGGATGCATGCTAGATGCATGTAAAAAGTTATTAACAGTAGTAGGTTTCCGAAATGGTTTAAACTGGACCTTCTGGTTCTTATCTACAAAAAAACAAAGGTCTAGAAAGTTGATCCCATCAAACTTCAATTCATAACTAAATTTTAGGCCATGGGAATTAGAATTCAATTTTCAATAAATTCCAAAAAGCTATCAGTGGTACCTCTGCCAACAAAATACAAGTAATCAATAAAACATTTATAAATAACTACCCTGTTCTTAAAAAACCTTAGTTGTGTGTATGAATTGTTGTTCAAAAAAATCCCATATATAAGATGGCATATGAGGGAGCAAATGCAGCTCCCATTGCCGTACCCCTCTTTTGAAAATAAATCTTGCCATCAAACATAAAATAATTATGTGAAAGACAAAATTCTAACAACTCCAATATATAGGAAGTTCGAGGTCCTTCACCAAAACCTCTAGCTACAGCTTCTAAACCATATCATAAATTGATATTTGTATAAAGAGCCGTCACATCCATGGTTACCCAAAAATAGTCCTTTTGCCAATCTAGCCCCTTAATACACTCACCCAACTCATATCCATTCTTGATATGAGAAGGAACCCTCATCAACTGCTGTTTCAATGAGGAGTCCAAGAGCACACCTACATTTTGCATGAAAGCACCTATTCCAGAAACAATAGGCCTTCCCGGTGGTTTCCTTCTGTCCTTATGAATCTTCAGGAGGGCAAAGAACATTGGGTCCCCAGGGTTAGGAATATGTAACTTTTTAACATCTGAAGATAGCAAAAAACCCAACCTTTTGCCTTTTTCCAACAATTCAAGCAACATTTTATTAAAATAAGAAACAGGGTTCAAAAAAAAGATACTCATAATCATCTGCATTTCCCAAAAGATCAAAAACCATTTTGTCATATTGAATTTTACTCATTATTACCCAGTTTCCCCCTTTATCAGCTCCATTAAATACAAAATTATTTGCTTGTCCCCTCATCTCCTTTAAAACTTGCCATTCTTCTTTATTTAAATTAAACTGTTTGCATTTATATTTTTAAAATTATTTTTCAATGCTAGAATATAACAGTTTTTCAAAAAGGCAAATAATTTGAGAAGACTTAGGGGGGGTGGTGCTTGCAGAACAAGGGAGTGTCGGAACAGTGAAATGACCATATCCTGTAAAATATCCCCCATTGCCATCAGCATCACATTCTATATCAGACAAAACGTCTTCATAGTCACATGCAGAAACATTACACAATGAATCATTAACATCCACTTCAGAATGACTATGTTCAATATTGTGCTTTTTAAAAAAATACAATTTCAAATCCAGTTTGTGACAAAATTTATTATCCTCGATCAGGAGGCTTGCTAATGTAGAAGTCCCGGTCGGCACAAATTTAGCACCTTTCAAAAGTACATTTTTCATCACAGGAGAAAAAAAAAAGCAAGTCAGAAAGATTAATGATAGTCAAAGGTTCATGCTCACATATATAAGTCCATTCTTCAAAGTCATTTGTAATAGCTTCCCTTCCATTAGGCTTTATTATTCTTACTTCCGTGGTTCCCCTGCTGAAACCTCTGCTGATTATCCTGTTGGCTAGTCAGATCAGGTGATCCCTGCCCAGGGATACTCTCAAAAGAGACACTTTTCTTAGACGAGAGGTCCCCATCAGAGACTGACGAATCTCGCACCAAATTGCGTGCGTTAGTTTGTTTACTTTTTGAACGACTTATGTTGCCATTGGTAAATGGGCCCAGACTGAAAATCATTTTGATCTCGAGTCAGTTTTTTTCTTCTTCCTGAGTACGATATCATTTTCTACTTTTTCCACTTTCAATTTGACTTCACTCATTTTTGCCCCAAAGTCAGCAGCAGAAAAATCCCTTTTCAGAGATTCCTCTAAAACAACAATGTCACCACGTACCTTGTCTAGGGCTCTGATGTTCCATTTAATCAGAATCTTCTGCCAACCAAGTGTGCATTCCAGAGTAACCTGCTTCCACTCCTCACATACATCTTTTATATTTATTTGATATATTTATTAATATAAAAAACATTAGTGTGGATTAATTAATTAATTAATTAATTAATTAATTCACTTGGGGAACTGGGAAGCATAGAAATTATATTTATATTATATGTGTATTCACAGGTTATATTTGTATATTGAAGGTAGTGCATTCACAGTTTTTAGATGTATTATGGTGCTTGATTGTATAATTGTTTAATTGTTAAACTGTCAATGAATTCATTTGATATGTGTATTTAAGGTGCTGGTACTGTTGATTAAACTCATCCCTTGAAGGCGAAAGGCCAAGGTACCAGGAGATTAAAGAAGTATATTGCAACAACGTTTTGCAGTGTTTGTTTATTATTTCATACAGATGCCGTAATAAACTCATGAAATACCTTGATGTACTAAACCTACCTCAATAAACTGATAAAATACCCTATTACACTGGAAAATAACTTAATTAACTAATATCACAGACATCATGTAGTATGATTAGTATGTTTATATTGTAGCACCCTGAACCTTAAAACATATTTAAAATCCAAATTACCATTCTGTGCAGAATGTACCAAGATATTTAACTACAACTGCCAGTATACTTCAACTTTTTGTAAAAGACAAACAGTGCTCCCACCCGTATGGTCCAGATATACTCCCTATAAAATATGAAAGTCAAATTTTTAACGTTACACCAAATCTAGCTATACCTCACTAATGCATTTTTCTTGCCTTTCCTCTTAATGATTCTGATGTATGTTGTTAAAGTGCTCAAGGTCAAGTGCATGTTCTATACTAAGCAATGCAAACCACATTACTGGAAGTCCCCCCTATAGTGCTTTTCTGTGCCCAATACCCCACTAGTGACATCATCTACCCTGTTTATAGAGTCTGTAAGACATGAATCTGTAATGCACTGACTACAGCCCCAACAACTGTATGTGCCCGTGAGTTTGTTGCTTAATATGATCTTTTGAGTGAACTTTTGTCTGTTAAAATACCTTTTCAGATATGAGTCTCTCCATCTCTCTCTTGTTCACAAAAGCTGGTACAGGTCTTGTTTTACTCATTTGTTAATTATTTGGGATGATGTTCCATTTCTTTTTAGCAATATTTTGATACTTACTGAATAAGAAGTAAATCTTAAACATGCCAAAGGATGATTTTCTGTTTAACATTAGAATCCAAATGCTTTAAATTGTGCAACTTTGGACTTAATTCTCTGGTAGAGAAGAACCTACCTTTCCTTTTAGCCAACAAAGAGTCTTGACTAACTCTAGCAAGTAGTGGTACCATAAAAATAAAGTGTTAGTTCATAGCTTTCTCTATGAAAATGGGATATTTAAAGGTGAGCCTTACACATCTCATAGGTTATTCATTAACTACATTATATTTCCTATATGAGTGGTGTAATAATATTATTTTGCCTTTTCCCGGTTAGGGGTCTCCACAGCGGAACTCCGATCCGCTAATGATTGGCAGTGGAGTTTTACGGTGCCAAGTTGCCAGCCCGATGCCCAACCTTCAAAGAAGACACACCCATTCATCCACGCACCTACCTGCATGTCTTTAGATATCACACGACCACGGGGAAGACATGCAGACTTCACACAGAAGGCGCTCCAGCCGAGAATTGAACGGGAGAACCTTTTGCTGTGAGGCGACAATGCTAACTGCTGCACTGAGTGGTGTATACTGTCATATCCCACCCACTTCTGGAGTACATTATTAAACTACTATACATGTTCTTTGTGAATATTTTAATCATTTTACTAAATTATTTTTTCTGTATAGCAAGATATTTTGTTGGTTAGGTAATCTGTTTTAGTATATTAATGCATTTTATCAATTGGATGAGGTGTTCAGATGAACTGACATTTTGAACTGGTAAAACTGTTATCATGATACTTTATTTTAAGCAGTTAGCATGCAGGAAGTATGGCATATGACTGTTTTTGTTTATTTAAATTATTTCCTCTATCTACTGATTGCCTGATGAAGTTATGTTTCTAAGTTAATAAAACACTTATCAGTATTTTATTACAATGTATATTTATTTTTTGTATAAAATGCAAAATAGCTTGCCTAAAATGTTTGAGATTAATCCCTTTTGTCAAAATAAATGCATGCATTCATTTTTAAAGTGTAAACTGTGCATGCCTGCATTTAATAGTGTTGTAATCACATACTCTAAATTTGATCTGGGACACTCCTCCGAGTCTAGTGAATTACCTCATTCTACCTGATACAGGGAGAACATTTGAGAAGGCCAACCCACTTAGTTTCTTAACCTTGAATGATCTTCTGCTCCTCCTTTCTCCCTTTCTACATTACAAAAAAAAAAAAATTTTCTAAGCTTGTTTCCTGTAACTAGCCTAGTCCAGATGCAGATTTGCTGTATCCAGGACTGTTTGTAAGCTTCTGAGCCACCAAGACTTTCTGTGTTGGAGGGAGGCCTTCTAGCTTATCAGTGGGAGTGGTAAGCACTAGGTAGCTTATCTGAAAAAAAACACTTTATGCATCGTGGCTTAGCTAAGGTTAAACTATTCCTGGCTCCATAACGTCTGCTCTTCAAATTTTCCCTTAGAACTAGCCAGTTTTTTAGTTTTAGCACTCAAATCTGTTTCTTTGAGCTCAGCACTTGTTCAGAACTCACTGTAAGCACTAAAGAAGCTACAAATTACTACAACACTCAACTTTCCTTACTTGTCTAGAGGAAAACAGTTTTCAATACTTAATAAATAAGCACCTATCCAGGCATGTCTAAGGGTCAGCTCCTGGTGTTTTCTCCTGTGTACCTGATTAATCTGGGCATCTTGGGGTAAAGCAGCAATTGCCTCATGTACACAGACAACCCTCTCCTCCTACCACCCAACACTACAACCTGTGAGAGATGCACTTATATAGCCAAACTGGAAGCAAAGCTCTCTTCACCCAAGACTGGACTAGACAGTCAAGAGGAGAAGGTAAACACTTGTACCACACCACACTCATTGCATAGTCCCTCAAAACCTACACCAACAAAATACACACATAGAAACACAAAACACACACCTACATTCATGGAGGCTCTCAATAAAAATTTGCCCAAGCAACAGGGACCTTCAAAGCAGAAACACAAGCAACATCCACCTCCCAACACAACCCAAATGACACATAGCCCACAAACTCAGTGTGCCACTCAACCACAGCTCATAAGGCATAACAACATACCAAACACTCTAGTCATAGGTGACTCTATAGTCAGGCACACTGATGTTCCACTCACCAGGCTAAACAAGAAGAAAGTTGCTGTCAGCTGCCTGTTAGGTGCCAGGATCTACTACATAATGCACACACTCAGGTCACTGGGAGGAGCTGTCTGATTCTGTAGCCCAGGCAGGTATGACTCTAGCCCTGAGTTGCATCCTGCCATCACCCAGAATGATACCACAGTACAAGGACAAAATGATTGACTTCAACAATTGGATAAGCTTCTTGTGTCATTCTAAGGGGATCCAGTATCTGCCTGGGATGACATGCTTGACAGACCGCGATGCTTTGCCAGAGATGGCCTGCACCTGTCACCCTTGGGATTCCGGATACTGGCTAAGGCTCTTGCCACCCCTATAGTGCATTTTTTAGGCAAGGTTCAAATGACAAATTCACCACTGTAACAGGTGCAAACAAGCAAAATCTTAGGGTAATACTACTCAATGTTAGAAGTCTAAACCTCAAAATGCACTCACTCGAGGCACTCCTTAAAATGGAGAACATCAACATCTGTGCAGTGACACAGACCTTGTTCAAGGGTCCAGACAGCTCCCCTGCATTGCCAGGCTATAATTCATACCACACCTTTCGGCTACCTAACCTGGACTGCAACACTAAAGGAAGAGGCGTGTCCATATTCATTAAGGATATCCACACCTCCAGGCTAGTTGCTCAGTAAAATGCAGTCGAGATTATCCAAGTGCAACTAACTCTGGGCAAGACCGCAATCTAAATTGTAGCTTGCTACAGATCCCCCACCATGCTCCAGGATTCCCACTCCTCATTTCTTGATACATTGGAAAATATTAGGGTACAACCTAACACCCTAATAATGGGAAATTTCAACTACCCCACCATTAACTGGCAAAACTACTCATGTACCAACTCTTTTGCTCAATGTTTTCTGGAATTCATAAATTCCAACACCTTGGATCAACTTATCCACACCCCCACCAGGAGCAACAATATCCTAGACCTGGTCATTACCAACATGGGCAACCAGTGTTCCACACCAGAGGTCAGTTCCTCATCGGTCAGATCCGACCACAAGCTAATCACCCTAGACATCCACATCCCACCCCCACCCCCCATTAGGGAAACCACCGTAAACAATTCCTCCTTTCCAATACTCAGCATGGTTTCCAACCAAACCATAACGCCACCACTGCCTTACTCTCCTTTACTAACACTATCCCTCAGCATAAAAACAATGGCTATCTCTCCTCTGCTAGACCTATCTAAAGCATTTGACATGGTCCCACACAAACAACTTATCTCTGTCCTCAATAACCTATCCTTCTCTCAGTCAGTCACCAACTGGTTTCAGAGTTACCTGTCTGACCGCCAACAATCCGTTGTATGGCAGAATAACATATCTCCCCAATTACCTGTCTCCATAGGGGTTCCCCAAGGATCCATCCTTGGACCCCTACTCTTCTCTGTTTTCACCAATAAGCTAGCCTTTGCCACCAAACATGGCACACTCATACAATACGCAGATGATGCAACCATCATCTGCTCAGCCCAGTCCCTACCCAAACTGCAAAAAGTCACACAGGAAGCCTTTTCCTCTGTTGAAACTTGGTTATCTGATGCCCAATTAATACTCAACCCAAACTAAACTAAACTACTCATCTTCCAACCCACCAAACATACTCAAAACAACTCTCACTTTAACATCACAGCAAAAGACAACACCACTATATACCCAACTGAACGCACCAAATTGCTAGGAGTGGAAATAGACAATAAACTAAAATTTGACATTCACATATCCATGACCATAAAAAAAGTCCACAAAAAAATACAGAAATAAGCAACTTCTCACCAAAGCAGCAAAGATTTCAGTAGAAAATTCCCACCTTATCTCCACCCTATTTTATGCCTCTCCAATATATACCAACCTAAGGCAATGCGATCTAAACAAGCTAGAGATCTGCTACAACAAAATCGCCAAATTCGCCACAGGGGCATCCTACCCTAGTCACCACTGTCTCTCACTTGCTGTACTGGGCTGGCTTGAACTCCCTCACCTCCTTCAAAGGTATCAACTCTCACTCGCCCACAAACTAGTAAACCATCCGCTAAATGTCCCATCCCTCCAGAATCTACTCCAACCCTATCGCACCACCAGACCACTAAGATCCAGCAACAAAAATCACTTGCAGATCACTAAAGCCAATAACTCTGCTGGTGAAGCACTATTCTCTTGCGCCATAGCCAAATTATGGAGCTCGCTCCCACCCACAATTACCTCCATACCATCATACACCCACTTCAAAACATTACTAAAAGTGCACCTAAAAACATGCTGGCTATGCCCTTGCAACTCCCACTCTAATATCATCCACCCCATCCAACCACTACCTTTCTTTCCACTCCACTAACTATCTTGATTATAGCAAGCTCAGATGCTCATAAGCCTAGTACTTATTATACAGCAGGAACTTCTTATTGTAACATTTGTTAATGTCTGTTATGTAATTCACAGATAAAGATTCTAGTTGTCTACTGATGTACTATGTTCTTCATCTGTAAATATGTTGTAAGTAATTGCTATGTTAAATTGTTAATTGCTATGTAATCCAATGTAACTAATGTCTGTTTATTTTAACTGTGGAGCTTTTCTCCCCGGGCCTCCACTGAAAATGAACCTACGTCCAGTCGGACACTCCCAGTTAACAAATGTAAATTAATAAATAAATAAATAAATAAACAAACAAAGCCAACTTCAAGCTTCTTAAGATAGAAGTGGCAAACTTCACAACACCCATGCAGATGGACAATAGAGGTATGACTGTTGAATCCTACACAAATGCACTTTATAAGCACTTACACAAGTGCATGGATCGTGCAATCCCTAAGAGAACCAAGATACTATCCTCCAAAAGAGGAAGCCAATCTGGTGGTCCCCTGCCATAAACAAACTCTACAACAGAAGAAACTGTTGCAAAAAAAGAGTAAAATCCCATGATTGGAGGAACTCCCTGGTCAACCTCAGTAAGAAGCTGAGATCCCTCATAAAATCCTCCAAAGCTAGTTATGAAAACAAAATCACCACTGATTCTAAAGACAACCACAAAGCATTCTATAGCTATGTCAAGAATCTCAATGGCAACACTCAGATTTGCTCTGAGTTACAGCACAATGGCACTAAATATACAGAACCAACTTATATTGCCAACATCCTGGCAGATAGGTTCAGTGCTAACTTTATCCCCCCTCATCCCCTAAAGGGCCCATCTCTATACCGGAAGAATGCAAAGTTCCTGTAATCATGGCTGCACAGGTAAAAAACACACTCTCCAAAGCCAAGAACACAGCATCCATGGGTCCTGACAACATCCCAGGCTGCGTTCTACACAGTCTACAGAATCTACACAGTCTACAGAATGAATGGGCACCCCACCTATGTACTATGTTAAATCATACCCTCACCTCAGGCTTTGTGCCCACTGAATGGTGCACAGCGATGGTTATCCCACTCCACAAAGAGGGAGCCACCACGGACCCCGGGAACTACCTCCCTATTAGCTTGACGAGCCTGGTCTGCAAGGCTATGGAATGTATCATCATGAAACTTATAAACAATGACACTGGTAATCTCCATACTCTGGACCCCACCCAGTTCAGCCTATATTCTAATCATATTATTGTATTTTATGGCCATAATTTCTCACAACCCATATGTGTACAGTAAGCTTGCTCTCATCAGTAAAGAAAACAACCAGTTAGTTATATAAGGTGATGGCTAAATAATTCACATATAGATATAATAATAAAAGCAGAGCAGTATGGTGTTTTAAAACTTTACTGTGAGATATTTCCTGTTGCGTGATATAAATAATAGCACAGACAAGAAGTGTGGCAAATATCTCATACCCAGTAAGGAATGACATCATCAAAACACTTGTTGGATAAATAAGTTTGTCATAGCATGCAATATGGTTACCAAAAATAACAGCATGTGCTAATGAACTACCAGAGGTTATTATCCCTTGGTAAACAGACACCTTAACACAAAGGTGCTTCTACAGTGGATGATTCCTTTATGTTTATAGTAGTAAACTAGAATTTACATAGTAGTAATGTCACCATTAAGACTGTCAGATTATAAATCTAGAAAGTTATCATCTTTTCCTTGTGTAATGCAAATTATTTGTAAAAAGAGTTAATGTGTTTGGTATATTTTTCAAATAAATCTTAACTAGACAATCTTAGTATTTGTTATGTTTTTGAATAGGCTGTGAGAAAACTATTTAATAGCACATCTTATAATGATATTAATTGCATATGAATTAGAATCTACAGTCCTAAATTATTTTAAAAATGGCAAGGGAGAATGAAAATCAGGTCCATTTTTTATGTCTAACACATATTTAACCATCATTACATTTAATTATTTATACATACATGCAATTGGTTAATTGTGATAGAGCAGTGATCCCATTAGAATAATTTCAGTCTCAGTCCAGAACGTGAACACACATAAAATGGAAAAAAAATATATACAAGAAAATACCACACTAAAAATATAGTAATAGTTAAAATACAACAGAAAAATGATTTAAGAAAATAGCCAACTAAAACCACTATGTACAATATTTATATCAGTCAGAGCAGCGACATGTTAGGCGTTAGAGAAGAGACGCTATAGTGAAAATGATAGGCAGCATGTGTCACTGATTAGGGAGACTAGGTTATGTCACCTGAAGCACAGCATTTAGAAACAGCTTTTGCTGTGAGATATACTTTAAATAGTACCCAAAAGGAGGAGTTAGAGAAGTCTTTAGGATTTGAGGAAAGATCCCTCCAGACCTTGGGTCCTGGGATAGAGAGTGGTTAGAGCACTTTTGGTTTTAGGTGCTTGCAAGAGATACATATTATAGTGAGAGGTCCACATAATAATATAAGTTTGAGCACAGCATATTTTACTGTACAAACCTAGACTCACTTACATAGAGATTACGGCTTATTTTATAAACACAGCCAGGCATTTATCACATGCATTTTATTTGCTCATATTTCTATTCTCTTAACGAGGGTATAATACAATATTTCAGGAAAGACTTCAGATTATTTGAGAAATATGTGAGTGCAGTTTTTCTCATGAAAGTAAACCATTTTTTAAAATAAAATAAATTTGAAAAAAAAAATGTAAGTCTCACTTCACTTTAATAAAAAAAGAATTTAATTTTGCCTGCCCAAATTCTTTATAAGTTCTGTATGTATAAATATCTTCACTTACAAAATAAATTAATTAATTAATCAGCAACTACAAAAATATCATAGCAACAAATCCAAAGGATGAGTAAAAAAACACTAAAAAATAAAAAAAATAATCCACTGGTAGGCTAATGAAGGAGAACAGACAAGTAAAAACACACCTGATTTTATTTTAGTACTTTCATCCAGAAGGACTTCAGAATAAAACCATGCTTAAAAACATCAGTTTATATACATAATTCAAACAATAACAGTCTCATTAACCAATTAATTCAAATTAGAAAGCCAGCATTTTTTTAAAGAAACTGTCACATTTACAAAAAAATAAAAAACACAATACATGTAGTATCAAGTCCAGGATATTTATCAGATTGCATTCTTAGTTGCAATAAAGTTTCTTTCCATAGCAACTGTTTTTTTTTATAAATCACCGCCTCTGTAATCCTCAGCAACATGTTCTAACACAGAAAAAAATTTTTTTTTTGAAACAAGAACAGGTCAAGGTATGCTTATAAGGTGCATTATTGCTGTCCTCAGACCTGATAGCATACAAGTTTTCCTTGATCCTATTGGGAGGGTGGCTTAATGGCTAAGGTGTTTGCCTTACAAACACAAGGTGCAGGGTTTGAGTCTCACAAGGGATAATTGGCTAGGCTTAAAATGGCTCGCAAGGGCAGTTAGCTTAGTACTAAACTATGAACTATGAACCTATAAACAGTTTCCTGGTGGCCATGGCAATATAAAATGCTTCACAGTGGGAGTAAATAACAATATAAACCAAACCCACTGAGTTACATTCATAGCAGGAATTAATTCTAATACTTCTTTTCATATGTGGATGCTTACTGATGATCTAAAATTGCAAACACTTCAAAATCCATGTTTACGAATGCCATAATTTTTCATAGTGTAAGGTAAAATATTTTGTATCATCATTTTTTGGGTACTGCTTAATAGACCTATATCTCTTACATGCAAAACTAGGAAATCTTCCAACAGCCCTGTTTATATCAGGATTACCATTACAAATTCTCCAGTTCTGACCAATAAATTATTTTATGTCCTTGTCATCAACAGTCATATGTAAAATAAAGCTGATGGTAAATAGTAAACTTACTAGTGTCACTAACTCTTATTACTGGCTTGACCCCTTCCAAAATGTGGGAAAAAACACGTTTTTTCTGTTTAATTTCCTGAGCAGTGTGTTGTAATAAATTCAGTTCATAGCCTCTATCTAAAAACAGTTTGACAATTTCATCAATAGCTTTTAAGAAATTGCCTTGGATAGCCTGGAAGCTAGAATCATTTGACCCCTTGGAATATTTTTCTTCATATAAATGGGGAGGCCACTTGAATAGTACCCTGTTGGAAAAGCAGGGTTTTCTATAGATGTTACTAGAAAACCTTTTTGTATCCTCATTCCAACTAACAACATCATCTAAAAAGGACACTGCATTCTCTGTATCATCCAAAATAAAGGTTAAGAAATCAACACTGCTATTCAGTTTTGCATGTTCTACATAATACGGAATAGACTGGAGAACCTATGTTTCCCACCACCCCATCGCAATATTTGCAAAGGAGTATGGTATGGAGTATGGTAGCTTAGCAACACCCTTCCTTTGCTGATAATATTTACCATTAAAGGAAAAAAAAAATCTGTAGCATAACTTCCATCAGTTCACAAATAGTACTGAATGTATCACATGAAACATTGGTGAATTAAGCCAGAAGCAATCTTATAAATTCCAAGCCCACAATGATGGAAATACTAGTGTAAAGATACTTCACATCTAGTGTAAAAAGTGTGACCTGTGAAGCATCAGTATTAAACTGCCTTAGCCCATCAAGAAAATACCATAAGTCTTTTATGTAACTATCCAGCTTCTGGACTAAAGGATTTACAAAAATGGTCCAAAAACACAGAAATACATTCTGTAACACTACCACTGTTGGCCTGAAAGGCAAAGGGAAAACTTGGCTATGAAGTTTTGATATGCCCAATAAAACTATTATTTTTGGGTTTTCAATCACAAGACATTGGAAGCATTCAGGGGAACTGAACCTTTAGCTTGCAAATCTATTAAAACATTGTGTGTATATATATATATATATATATATATATATATATATATATATATATATATATATATATATATAAATATTTATACCTAGATTATATTTCAACTAAAGGAACAATCTTATATTCGTATTGATTATTAAGCATTTTTTCCATTTCTTGCTCATAAATAGTTTGGTACATAATGACCAGACTGCTCCCTTTCTCATCTTTCACGTACCTTAATTCTGATCTGGCACTTAGCTCAATTAAAGCATTTTCTTCTAGATTAATTAGAATAAAAAAAACATTTTTTAACTTTAATATTAGCCATGCACACAATATCCTGCTCACAAATGTTATAAAAAGCAGAAAAAGTAGTTTGTAGTGTTTAAACAGACATACAGTCTGAAGTTCAATGTCCTGAAAAATGTAAAATAATTGAGTCTCCTACAAAATAATTTAAGATCTAGTAAGGCATAAATAACAATTACTCTCTCAGTAGGAACAAAAGACAGACCTGTTTTCAAAACACTGATGTGCAAATTAACAAACTGTTCCTACCTCCAACTCAGTATCTAGTGATTCTTCTTCCATTGGCTCCCTCTGCCTCAATGGTTCCGCCTCATTGTATGCTATCAGGGCTAAGGACAACAATAATGCACTGTATGAGCATATTGTGACCTGTTCTTGTTTCAAGAAATGTTATTTTTCTGTGTTAGAACATGTTGCTGATGACTATAGATGGGGAGATTTAAAAAAAAAAAAAAAGTTGCTAAGAAAAGAAACTTTATGGCAGCTAAGAATGCAATCTGATAAATATCCTGGACTTAATGATACTATATGTATTAAATGTTTTTCTAAATGTGAGTCTTTCTTTAAATAAAGGCTGGCTTTCTAATTTGAAGTATTTGATTAATGAAACTGATACTGTTTTAATTATGCATATAAAATAGTGTAAGAAACTTCTCTGTGAGGAAGGTTTTCAATTCATATATATCTAGTTAATCACTGTATATTAATAAGTTCAGATAATGGTAGTAGAATTAACAAACTTAAACTTGTCCTAAGTCAAAAAAATAATAAAAAATAGAATTTGAAATATTATACAGAATTACTAAGTATTAAAAAATAATCCAAGCAGGGTAGACAGTCTGTTTCCAGTCGAAAATCCTTTATTAAGCACAGAGACAAGTGATCCAAGTAAAACAAAAATAATAGACTGATAGTTTCATCACAAACTTTCTAACTCTGTATATATATATATATATATATATATATCTATGAAACTATATATATATATATATATATATATATATATATATATATATACATATATATATATACTTTTTATCAGGTATGAGAGTGATTTATTGTGATGTAAAACACAATGTATTAGTATACATGTTAACAAATTCACATCAATTCCCCAAAAGTGTGACATTCGAGCTGGTCCTGCCCTACTTAGTAGCTGTCATAATAATATAACCCATATGTACTTTAAATAAAATGAATAATGATGTGGTACCTCTTATTAACCAGATTATAAAGTCTGTGATTTTATCCAAGGCAATATACTGCATGGTTGGAAAGATATAAACCGTAGGCCATGTGGCAATCTAAAACTATATATAAATATATATATATATATATATATATATATACATACATTTTGCATGCAAAAAAATCCATTGTGCAAACCATATTCTATTTTCATAACCTATTGTTAACAAAGATCATTTTTGACCTTCTAGACTTCTTTGGGTCTGTATACAAGAACCTTAAAAAACTATCTACAAAAAATATTGTATAATTATCTAGCATTGTTATTAAACATCATTTCAAATAAAGTGGAAAAAAAGAAGAAGAAAAAAGAAAAAAAAGTGTGATGATAGAAAAAAAAATGTACATTTTTATTAAAAAAGAAAATATACACTTTTATTAAAAAATATTTGCCATGATGGTCATGGTGGTGCAACGGTTAGCATTGTTGTCTCACAGCAAGAGATTCTCCTGTTCGATTCTCAGCTGGAGCACATTCTGTGCTGTCTGCATGTCCTCCCCATGGTTGAGTGACATATAAAGACATGCAGGTAGGTGCGTGCATGAATAGGTGTGCCTTCTTTGAAGGTTGGGCTTCGGGCTGGCAACTCAGCACCGTAAAAAAGAAATCCACCGCCAATCATTAGTGGACCAGAGTTCCGCTGTGGCGACCCCTAATCAGGAAAAGACAAAAGACAATTACATTAAAAATTATTTACCATGGTATTTAAACCCATCTGGAAGAATAAATTAAAATAAAATTAGTCATGTAAAAAATGTGGCAATTTTCTAAGTTCCAGTATACTTTTAAGTGAACAGTAGTAGTTTAGTCCAGACTTATACATGCAGTGTATCACATGATATTTGCAATTTATTGATGATATTTTTATTGTGTGGGAAGGTGACACCTTGCAGATTGGAGACTTTATGACTTACCTCAGTCAAATAACCCCCTTCCTGAAGTTTATCTCTTCCCAAAGCTATACTTCAGCCACTGTAACTAACTCATATTAATTATATATACCAACTCCAAGGTTGCACATTCCCTGGAGAAAGTGAATATTCCCCACCAGGATATTGCTGATCTCACGCAACTCTCAACCATTTGCATATGTTGACCTTTTGCTGTCCAATGTCTTTCTGTTGACATTGTAGCCTGCTGACATATTGAGGTGATACCATATATATATGCATCTCTAAGCACTTTTCAGTGTGAAAGTAAAAGCCAATGAAGCTAGCTACAGGTAGTACTGTTTCATACTGTTCATACTTATGAATATCAAATGTTACAGAATGCACACAGTGGTGGAGTTGCCAGTTGGCAGTCACGTACATTATAGATTGCTGCTGTGAGAATTATTGTGTCAGTATGTATCTGCAGCATGGATGATTGGGGGCAACATGATACAGTATGAATGGCACCAGTCAATGGCTACAGCCACCCCAAAGTGGGGTAGTGCGCACCATATCCCCATATATCATGCAATGTGTTGGCATCCAGTTTAGTATCTCTTGGGGAGCACTAAGCATATCTGCATGCTTCATGTTTTTACACTAAAGCTTGATATTAATTCATAGTTAATATACATAATTATTTTTAGCACACAAGTCCTTCACAATCTATAAAAATTATTCCTTTCCAAATTAATATTAGCCTCGTACATTGTGCTGAGTTAAATGTTAATTAAAGCAGATACATCAAGAACTGGCTTTAACCTTAGCTATTATAAATGGAATTCTTGTGTTAATAATGGGAACTGCAAATCTTCTTCTGGTATATTATATTTTTTCTGAACATGGCATGTTTGTTTTTGTGCCTTTTACAATGCAAGAGCTGAACTAAGGTGTGATTATGTAAAAATATGAATGCAGTACTTAAAAGGACTGTAGACATTAACATTCCAATCCGTGCATATGATTGCTTTCAAGGGGCAGATGCTGAGACAAGTCCAATAAGATAGATTTTCTATTACAGTCTGCTTCACACAGCAGGATACTCAGTACTCTGAATCAGCAAACTAGGACAGACTGTCTATAAATAATGAAGTTTTTTATCAGCTGAGTCTATCATTTGTCATTTACTGTCTTGTGTTAAATCTTTTGTATGTATGGCCTGAATCAACAAAATCCCCCATTTTAGCCTGCTGTGAGAATTTTATTACCACAACAAAAGTAGAATTTCCTTACATATAGGCCTAAACACAAACTAAGGTATGTTTTACTTTTCTTAAAGCTGTCTCAGTCACATACAGAGACTGCATAATGCTGTATTAACATGTCTAGGCACCTGAGCTATCTATTACTATAGAGAACTAGCAGTACCTAGTGGAAGGAAAGGATGTTACCTCATGATGTTTTAAGTAACATGTCGCAGTATGAAGCTGAGCAGTTCTGTCAGCCCAAACAGCATGAGACCACTTCCTTATACTTTATGAAAAATGCCTAAAGTCCACATATTAATATATAATGAACTTACCTAACTAACACTGTTGTGAAACAACAAATTCATTAAGAAATGATGCAATATTCAAAAATATTCTGCCTGCTTTTCAGCTATGCTAGATTAAGACATTATTTTAGACTTATAACGTAGAGAAGATTAAAATGCAGACATGAAAACTCATAAATAACCCTACATTTCTATGACTGTGAAAGTTCTGTCATAGTGACAGGAGATGTTATGACATAAATGAGCAATATCTACAGCCTTAGTGCTCTAACTCATTGGATGAATAGCATTAAACTCAAAAACTGCACTTCCTACAATGCTTAAATTCAAATGACCTATCTGGATGAAATTCTGGTGTTAATAACATGAGGTGCCCTGTGAGTCTGATAGTCATGTCCACCAATGAAATTAAGCATTTTTTTTAATTCTGCCAAGAATGCCCACTGGGATCTTGAGTGAAAACCTAGCATAAGGTCCCAGCTCTCCTCATTAATATTTGGCCAGTACAGCATCTGTCTGAGAATGAGCCAAACTGAGAACATTTCATTGCTTGTGCTATAAATTTGAAAAATGAAGCTATGTCAGTCAGTACAGGATAGTTAACACCATCTCCTCTGGCTTTCATTTAAAGATTAAGCAAAAGTATATCACAAATTCCTCAGGCTACCTGCAACTGACAGTTCTTATTTTAAAACAAGTTACTCAAGTATTTATTCTTGTTTTCTTCCCTCTAGCTGGAAAAATGATTATATCATGTAATTTCCTTTAGTAAGTGAACTGCTTAATAAACTGTTTAATTATATATGGTTCCAAATAAGGGCAAGTAATAATTTTTATAATACAAGGAACCAGATCTGGAAAATATTCCTAAAAGCTAAAAATTATTTTGTATAGCTAAATTAGTCTTTAGCAGTCTTTAGTATCTTGGGACTCACTAAATCAAATGTTTCACTGTGTTCTGCAAAGAGTTTGTTTAATAACGCTCTCTCCAAATACCTGCTTTTTCTTAATTTAGCCAACAAATGTACTTGCTACAGTTTCTTATAATTTTCAAAAAGAAATACTCATGCTGTAAAAAGAAGTGTTAAGTACACACAAAGGACTATGTGAAAACCATAGGCTTCATATGATGTCGTATATACTCGGATATTGTGGATGAACGTGGCTATGCACAGTCACACTTCAAAGACTGAAGGTAAGTGATGGACTGCATGGCTGTTATTAATACTAAAAAAGGAGATTGTGTTTTACATAGGGTTATACATGTGCAGACAACCTGATGATTGTCTTAAAGAATGGAAAGAGAGAGAAAGGAAGATTGAAAAAAGAGGAGACACAACAAAGAGGGGATCACAGAAGGTAAACATCAAGAGGGTTGTGCGAGAGGTGGGGGGGAGGAGGGGTACTATGTTATTGTCAGGGGATAGACCTACCTAGTTTAAAAAATATATATATGAGAGTAGTACGGGTTGGAAGTAGGGAAGGTGGTGCAGGAGAGAGGATAATGGAAGGAAGGGATCTAGAGGAGTAATGGCTGACAAGAGCCCCTAGTCCACAAGGCCACAAATGTCTCCACTGCCAGATGGTGTTTCTGTGGCAGACCATGATGTTGAGGGAGGTAAGGGCTTATGGTGGCACTGTGGTTGATGCCAACTTGGAGAGTTTTTCACTTGCTAGAGAGAAGCTTTGATAGGCTGAATTTGTTTGTCCACAACCTAATCCACCATGTCTTCAGCCAAGTCCCAAAGCCCTCGTTCAATGAGGCTTGCTAGACTGCCACATTTCAGGGTGCCTGCTGGACCAGTGCCACCACCCTGACCCTTTGAGGATGTCCCTGGATGAGCAAAGGGTGAACATACCCCAACTTGGGGGACACACAGTTGGGCTTTTCCTGAGGAATTTGAATCTGTAAACAACTGAACATAAATGGAACAGAAATAAAATAAAGGACAAAGGAATGCATAATTTAAATTAGAAAATGAAGAAAAGGTGGAGAGGAGACAAACAGAAAATACACACAATAAAGTCACACATAATGTTACACAGTATTCAATTTCTTAATTTAAAACAATTCCATTTTATATATCTTTATTGAAGTAAAATAGAATGTATGAGAAGTGCTTATGCAAAAATGGAAACAATGGTATGGAATGTGCTTAATGCCTACTTTGGAACAATGAGTGTATTACTATCAAGTGTTGGTGGTGTTTATATTTTGCAGTCTATTATACTAATAAAAATGATAATTACATGTCATGTTTATGCCTGATATGCACTTGTTTGCAATACTGAATTGAACCTACTCTCATAAATACTTGTACTTATATATCAAATAAAATCAGTTAAAGATGGTATGCATTTATACATTTACATGTTTTAGATTTAGTTGCAATAGTGTACCAACAGCAGTATAGGTGCTCAGTTACTATCCTTTATAAATACTTGCAGTTATATACAGTAATAAAATCACTTAAAGACAACATACTGTATTTAAATACTGACATATCTCTTAGATTTGGTTGCAATAATGTACTGAAAGAAATCTAGGTCTTCATTTACCATCTTTTATAAATACTTGCAGTTATATACAGTAATAAAATCAGTTAAATACAGATTACTGCCATTAATACTTTATTCATGTTTACTACATCTTTAACCAATTTGGCCTCAGTTCTGCCCTGCTGGGACTTATTTTATGTGATTTTCTCTTCTGCTAGAATGAGAAGAAATAAAGACAGCTGTTGTTTACCTGTATTTCACCATTTTTCCTTAACATTGCTGATATGATTATTCATACTCTGCAAGGCATTTCATTCATTACTGTACTTGCTTAGTTTATATCTGTATAAATATCTATTGATATCTGAATTTTCATACTGTGCCAATATTTCCAATAATGCAAGTTAATATAGTAAGACTGGATATTCATTGAAAGTGTTGCACTTTTTATATATTTGCACATCTTGTCCATTCAGGTAAAGGGTGTTGCTTGGAATTTTTCCATACATTTTCAGTCTTGGTTCAACTTTAAACTGTTGTGATTTGCATACCTAAAGTGCACTTTCATGTAACAGTCTGTGAATTTTGTTGAGGCAGAAGCTGAACACACACAAAATACTGTAGCAATTCAAGGAAGTTTTCTGTTCCTTTCAATTCAACCTTCAAAAAACATAGGGCCAGATTCATGAACACCTACTAAGTTTACACTGTTGTGAGCAGACAGACGAGACAAGCACAACTCCCACCATCTTCCTCTTAATTTTAGTTTTCCTACTGATTTTATTGTAGCCTTAAATATCAAGGGGGATTCATAAAGGTTACCCCAAAGTGTAGACTACATGTACACTTAGTATAATCTTCCAGAGTAAATAAACAGCACAAAGATGTGGTAGAGATGTTCTTGAATACAGACTGTACACTTAGTGGTTGTGTTCATGAGTTTAGCCCTAATAGTGTTACACATGGATGCAGTGCATATACTTCAGACAATAATGCGTGCTTTGTGTTTTCTGACTGATAGCTATAAGCATATAAGGGAATTGTTTAAAAATATATACAGAAGTATTGCAACTGGTCCTTTCTCACTAAACTACTTGATGGAAATTCACTTGACACTGACACCTCTGCCTACCTCCTCCAGTCTTGACTCTGACTAGGGTGTGGTACCTGACTGAGTTCAGCCATCTTGTATGTGCATTTAAAATTGTGGAAAATTGACTGTATTTTACAATGACTATATTAATAAACACTTGTCTGGCCGACAGAAACAAAGTCCTTTCTTTACAAAAATTCTCTGCATGTACATTAACTAATAACTAAGGTAGTGAAATACTGTAAATGAAATTATGTGGCAATGCAATTGTTTTGTTTGTGTATAAATATGATTATATACATGAAAAATAGCTGTATTATGCATATGTATATCTGTAATTTACAGACACATATATGCTACTTACATATCTTTCTTTACTGATATATATATATATATATATATATATATATATATATATATATATATATATATATATATATACATTTCTAGTTATACAGACAATTATGTTATCACATAAACATCCAATATAGTTGAATACAGATGCACTTCTGTGCACAGATATGTTTATACTTTATTTTGCATTATTATAATAACATTATAAATACATATTTGCAGTTTCACATATTTCTTCAATTAAATTCCTTTATTGAAGTTTATTTTTTTAAATCTATGTTTAATATAACTAAAAAAATAGTGCTTACTATAGAACTCTGGTCTTTTTGCCACTAACTGGTTAACCCTCTCAGCCACCTGATTGGGCCTATGTTTCTGCAAGTCATAGCTGTGATGGCATTGGAGGCTAGAGTGGAAGATCCACTGGTGACTGGAGCAGGTGACCCCTGTCAGGATCATGACCAGCACTGGCCCATCTCCTGCCAGATGCCTATTTGTTTCCACTTTCTACCTCTTATGCATGCCTGGATCTTATCCAAGTATAAATCATTCAGAACGTAGATCATTATTTTGGTCATCATATCATACAAGCTTGGAGTGCGACCTCATGCCTGTACAGGTGCTGCCATCACTTGAAATGCCAGTACCAGAATGAAGAAAATATGACCCCGGCTGTGGTTAACATGTTTAAAACTACTCCCACTGGGGTGTGGCATCACCCTAACAAAACTCAGTCAACCAGCAGGGGCATTAGACCAGGTACTGTTATTACTGACAAGTTTGGTTTGACCAAAAATGCTGTGTCACCTACATGTGTTTTTAAAAGAATGAATTCACATTTCATTTATATAGTGGATAAATATCATTAATAAAATAATCAGTTTTACCTTACTCACAGTTGCTATGTGCATTGCGTTTGTTACCTTTTTGGAGTATTATACCTGAATGTCATTTATACATGCCTCATGCAGTATTACTTTTTTTTGGGGGAGGTGCTTTTTGCAGAAATAAATATTCCTGTGTGTGTGAGTACCAACTCTTAGTAAATGATGATTGCTTTGAGGTGATAAGGTGTGCCAGATGATGTAAGATGGGCAGGGAATATACTTCATGCTTGTGCAAATTCACACACATTTGAAGTTATGTCCTTATTGTCATTGACCACTAGTATAGTCCTCTCTCAATTTAAACATTTGCTGATCATCGTCATGCCAAATAAGACATCACCCTCTGCAACTCAGGACTTTAGGTCAATATTTGCTCTTTGTCTGTCAATGACAGAAATGTTTAAAAAACAATTCACAGTTTGCTATTTGAGTACATCAATAAATATGGATTTTTTTACTGACATCCAACATGGTCGCAGAACAAAGTCAAAATAATTCACAGCAACTGATAAAATAGTATTGGCCAAGTAGAAATGCTGACTCAAAGGATCTGTTTTAATGACTTCACACATGCCTTTGAGAGTGTGGACCATGCTGTACTACTTAGAGAGCTAGATAATCGGGTCTATATTAGAACACCGAACTTTCAAAATTTCAAGTGTTCTAATATTGACCCATTTTCAGTGAATGCTGAAAATATTGAAGAAACAGAAAACTGAATTTTTTCCTAGGGAAAGAATTCAGTTGTCTGTTTCTTTTGCTTCAGTATTTTCACCGTTGTGGTGGAAAGTTACGGGTCGGGTTCAGGTAAGTGTGCTGTTGTGTGGACGTGAGGGTTAGGGCAGATTAGGTGAGTTAGGGTTAGGGCGCGGGTCAGGTAAGTGTGCGATTGTGTGGACATGAGGGTTAGGGCGGGGTAGGTGAGTTAGGGTTAGGGCACGGGTGAGGTGACTGTGCGATAGTGACGGACCTTAGGGTTAGGGTTTGGGTTAAGGTAAGTGGATAGTTAGTGGTGTATGTATAGTTTAGTATAGGGTTAGGTGTAAGAGTTTAGGTGCATGTGTGTGGATTGCTGTATGCTTGGTGTGCTTGTGTTGTATGTATGTGTTTTGGAACAGCAATTTTTTTCCCCTAGGAAAACATTTGCTGTTCTGTATGTTCGATGTTTTAAATTTTCGATTAATAGGGTTTGATATTAGAACACTCAAAATTTTGAAAGTTTGGTGTTCTAATATAGACCCAGATAATCTTGGTTTCAACCATACAGCTCTCAAGTATTTGTCCCACATGACCTTTTACAGTGAAAATCAAACTGAACAGGAAATCATCATTTTATGATTATTGCCAGGTCAATTCCCAGACCCATATTATCCATTCTATTCATAAATAACATCACAAGCAGCATCCATCCATCCATCAATCCATCCATCCATCCATCCATCAGTCAGGGTCACTCTTTATACTGACAACATTATCCTTCATTGAGCAGATCCAGCCACAGTTCATATTCCAAAAGATATACAAATTATTTCTCTTCATTATGCAGTTGGCTCACAACTCAATATCTTAAACTTAATGCCAGAAAAACAGTTACTGTGTTATTCGGTGCCTACCAAAAACAGAAGATATGTAAGCCTCTAATCCAAGTTACTCCAGATAAACTGGAGGTTTCTTGGATAATACAATACAAGAAGCCATAACCTGATCTTTAGAACCCATATTTACATGATAGTGGCCAAAATGGGTAGGCAGTAGTTTGCCTTCTTACCCCTCATGGTCAACATACACTTGCAATCGTTGTATTTACTCCTTGGGTGGAATGTGTCATTCTCATTATTACTATAAATTCCTCCCAAAATGTACAGAAAATTCAAAGCTTTAAAAAAATAATTTGTTGCTTCATTCATCTACCCTGCCACAAGAGAGCACAATACTTAATTTCACTTAAAAAAATGGTTACAAGTTACAGCTTACTCTACTTTGCTGCTTTCTACATTCTTCTTTAAATTGTTCTACAAAAAATGCTGTCCCACCTTGAAAAGCAAACTAATAGTAAAAACCTCTCCATATATCATATATACACATGAAGACAACAGCCTGACTTTTCAAAGACGTCCAGTCATCCTTGTTGTGTCTTTCGGCATTTCCCAGTTAGGGGTCGCCACAGCGGAACTCCAGTCCTTTAATGATTGGTAGTTGATTTTTACATGCCGAGTTACCAGCCCTGATGCACAACCTTCAATGAAGGTGCCCATTCATGCATGTCTCCATGCAGAAGACACTCTAGCTGAGAATCAAACCGGACATCGTCTTACTGTGAGGCGACAACGCTACCGCAGCACCACCACCGCGGGTACGTCCAGTCATCCTTGATATTGGCAAAAACAACATTATTCTGTCATCTGGAACCACCTCCCACAGAACCATTGATAAAATAACAGACTACACTAATCAAGCAAAAACTTATTACAAACCTAAAAATATCTACTGCAGCACTTGCTTAATGGACAGCAAACAAAAAGCTGTCAGTGTATGTGTTACTGGAGTAAACATAAAAGGGTAAAACATAAACATAAAAACATTAGCAATCAAGTTTTGATAACCAAAAGTGCTCATTGTAAATTCTACGTGTCCCAAAAGAAACAATTTCTGGTACTTAAGTATTGTAGAATAGCCAGACATGCATCATTTTGCAGAATGTCTGTTTTCCCTAATTTTTTTGTTCTGTCACTCATAAGATTTTCTGGTAAATCACTAAATGTTAATTTTATAAATATTGAAACACTGAGCTTTTAGACTGATAGACATTTATTTATTCAGAGTAAAATGCCACACACATAGTAGTGAAGAAAGAACTGGAATCCAGCAAGTAAAATAAAAAATACTTCATGTTAATGGTTTGTTAAAAAAAAACCCTCCGCAAAAAGAAACCAGAATGTTTTAATTAAAATCAAATAATTCTCACAGTTTTTACATTCAATATGGTTATTCAGATGATCTAACAAGTTTTAAACAGGCGTCTTAAATAATATAATGCACTCATAATACAGGTATTAATTTATATTCAGTTCTCTGCTTAAACGTATGAATGGGGTTGGAACAGAATATAAATTGTATTTTAGTGTCCTTGAAATAATTAAAATTGAAGAGACAGAAAATAATAAATAGAAACGGATAACTGAATTAAGGGCTGAAAAACCTGCAGGTCTAAATGCAAATGTCAGCCTAAAATCAATAATAAAGAGTTGTGGCTTTAAGAAATAATTGCTGTTGTATATGGTTTATTTTAGAGAAGTCTTTGCTTCATAACTATGACAGTTTGAATTCTCAGGCACAGAAGTTGCCTCATATAGCTGCCAGTAATATATTAATTCTTGAATGCAGCTCAGAGATGCCAACAATTTTAAATGATTGATTATATTTTTCTTTCAAACATTAGAATAACTAATAATATCTTGAAACATTTAAGGATAAGACACATACACGTAAATATTGTAAATGTGCAGTCCTTTATTTTAATGCAGTCAGCACTTTTCACCATCCATGTTCAAACAAATGACATGATTTTAAAGGAACTGTTACTTGTTGTTTATCACATTTAGTTTGTATATCATTATCCAAAATCCCCACCCACAGACAAAAAACAAAACAAAACAAAAAAAAAAAAAACACAGCGAATATGCCATCTGACCTTTTTTTTTTATTAATTGCCAAGCCAGACAATTCAATACTTTTTGTACTCATTTCTTAGTCAGACAAAATGAATACTAATGGAATACAATTTAAATATAACAAATGTAATATCTATTTACAAACAGTTTAGATATAAAAGAAGGAAATAGAAAGTCGGCATTCCCAGACTTCTCAACCATCGGAGCAGCACCACTGACCACTCATATGAGCTACAACCACATAACCAACAGAGCAGCAGCATACCACACCACTCACTCTTGCCACTGAAATACCTGCCAAATGCCAAGGGAAAATGAGGGAAATCACCTGAACTTGCCTACCAGGCTGCTCAACTAGCAGCTTGATCCCACTTTTCAACCCCGCCCATCCAAACAAAATTTACTACCCTTAACTGCTGCATATTTACTCAACTGTGTCCTGTAAAACAGTGACATATAAACATTAAATAAATCCAATCCAATTTCACTCAAATTAATTCCATCATCTCTATGCCACACCTGGTCTCCATCTACAAAATCCCAGTGGTCAGCTACCTGGAAACCTAGTGCAGCTATTGCCTTGTCCACTCTTTGATTAATGAATCTCCTTACTTCTTCAATAGCTGTAGACTTAATTGCCCCTCTCCAAAGAAGCCTTGGGATAATGACAACCAAACAATCAAACTCTCCAGAACCTTCTGCTGAAGACTTAATAAATACATAATAATCCAAGAAAAAAGTAACTCCTTTGGAACTTGGCCTAAATTATTTGCTTCTAAATGAACAATGATGACCTTGACTGAAACAGTTGATAGATGAAATTGCTCCACCATAGGTAATAGCTGGTGCTATATCATAGCTCTTCTCCCTCTCCAAATGAAATCCCATCCGACTGAATCAAGGACTAAACAACTTCCTTAAGGGCTTAGGACTGATCTCTTAGCAACCCAGTACACATAGGCATGACCAGCTATCAGGATAGTCTTGGACCTGCTATATAAACAGACAACAACATAGACAAACCATTAAACCATGGTAAAACAACAACCAATAACATCCGCAAACCACTAAGCCACCATAAGACAAATACGTCACAAATAACAATACCAACAATGATCCAAGTGTCTGCTATAATTGATGGCTACATGATATATTTAGTAAAAAAACTACCATCTACCCTTCCTCTTAATAACTTCAGCTGCTAAATCCGAAGCCCTACCACTTCAAAATAAGTGAGAGGAATATCTACCATCTCAACACCTTCTTCAGTACTGCATCAAACTGTCCACTTACACAGGTCTATGGCCCAGTAACTGAATAAATAAGCCACTCTTGCTAAATACAGTTTTCCAAGACAAAGCCCACCTCACCAGCTACAACAAAACCACCCCCTTGCCTCTCCAAAACTACCTGCTGTCCTCAGTCTCATTGATCAGTCCTGGACCTGCTCAACCAAAGCAAAATTATCCCATTCATGATACACAAGTCTGACCAAATATGACCACAACAGTTTACTAATCTTATAGGCCCCTTCATAGAGAAAAATTGCAAAAGTGGCAAACAAGTTGTAACCCTCAGACAAAGATGATATCATATGCAACCCTTTAAGAAGAAGCTTCAACAGATGCCTTCCAATGGGGAAAGTCCCATCAAATTTTAAGCCTCACACCCTTTCCTAATCTTTCAACATCCTCACTATTAGCCAGTATTTCATAACTTTCCTCCATCCTACCAGTTTCACAGCCTCAGTCAATGCCATTAGATGAACCTGAAATGACCATACCAAATCACCTAACTCACAATTGTACATAATATTACGTGCCACTAGCATCTCGGACCAGCCTCTCTCCCTTATCAGTAAACGATCCACAAGAGAACCAAAGACTGCTTTATCAACCATCCCCAAACTCCCTTGGCATGTTTACTAGTAAAAGTTTTGAATCTTGGTTTTTAGCTAAAAAACTGTGAAACTGAAAGTAACATAATCTATCAGTGAGGACATTCTATCTACCTGGGACATATTTAGCAGTAATTGATAAACGGATCCTCAGACTGTAAAGCCACCTTTCTCAGTAACACTTCAACCTTGTCAGACTTTTGACAGCTTTTCAACAAGACATTGTACTACTGCCTCATTCCCTCATGAAATAACACCCTCTTTATCGCTTAATTATCTCATTAATAACAATGTACTAAGCATGCAATCAGTCGTGAGGCACTTTGGTACCCAGGTTGATAGCAACCTGACTTTTGACCACTACATTGCCTGCGTTGTATGGAAGGCTTTCTACAAGGCCCACCTTATAAATGAGGGTATTTCATCCAGGAACAAGGAGGTCATAACATCCCTGTACTCCTCCATTATCAGACCCATTAGCGAGTACAATGCCCCCTTCCAAGCCAAGCACATGCAGCAGTTGGAGAGACCACAGAGGTTCCTGACCAGGAAAATCCAGGGTCTCAAACACCTATCCTATACAGATAGGCTAAAAGTTCTGTCCCTCTACTCAGTCTCATACAGACTGCTCAGAAGTGACCTGTGTCTGGCATACAAGGCCATTTCAGACCCAACCTTGATGGAGTTGCTGCATATCCGTAAGACAAACTCCACTTGCACAACCCACATGCAAGGCCTTAACCTGGTCTGTGACATTAATAGAACTTGTTGTCGAGATAGATTTCTGTCCCAAAGACTCCCCCATCTGTGCAACAGACTCCCTCTCCATGTCAAGCAGAGTACCTCTCAAGCCCTCTTTAAGAGTAACCTGGATGACGGATGGGAAACAGAAAATACACCCCTGGGATCCCACCTGTCTCCCTGATGGACAGGGGAAACAGGTGCTGACTCTGAGGGAACATAGGTGAAATTCTTGGCTAGGCTTATAAGGGCCTCCGGGCCAATAGCCTAGTATCATCCTATGAACCTATGAACTTATGAAGTCTTAGTACAACAAGACCATTGCCACCACGATGGGCATCATCTCTAAGAAGATAATATCTTTCCTCCATTTCAAAGCTGAGTCTTGAATCCAAGCTGCTACAAACTACTTGCCTTTAAACTAAGTGCCCATCACTAGGCTACCTGATACCTTAATATACAGTTGTAAGTCATCAGAAGATATCCCCTCTTCCTGCCACAAAGCAATTCCATTAAAATATGTCAATGACTGATTTCAAATCAGTAAATCCTCTTCCAATGTTTAGATACTAATACCTGGTAAATGGCCTACCTGGACCAGTTGCTCTGTATGCAAAGTTCAAGAACCCAACCAATTCCACAACATCATTGACCCTATCTTTTCCTATATCCAACATACATTCTGTCTTTGTCTGCAACTTAGTTTAACCTCAGGCAACCAAAATAAACCAAAAGACATCTACATCTAAACGTAAGAATGTAAGCACCTTTACTGGGCCATCCTGTTTTTCTTTTACTAAGAGCACCTCTAGTTCTTCCAGCATTCCTTCATATCCTTCACAGATCAATAAGAAATCATCTAAGTAGTGCACTGAATTTAGTCCAAACACTCTCTGCTCCCACATTCATTGTAACTCTGAATTAAACTTCTCAAAGATTGTGCATGCCATCTAGCAACCCACGGGCATGGCCTTATCAAAATGAAACTTACCCCATAAACTCTTTCCTAACATGGGCCAATCCTCCTTTCTAACGGGCAATAAAAAGAAACACCACCTCAGTGTCTAGCTTCACCAACCAAGGGTCAGCAAAGCTTCATACCAGCTCTACTGTACCATCCAAGGATGCATACTGCACTTGAACAATGCCCCTATCCATATGATAATTCAATGAAGAACCCTCTGGAAATGAGGGAAAATGCTAAAAGCAACTAGCGTACTTCTCAGGATACTGTGGCAATGTAAAATGCAGGCAATCAGTTCTGATAAGGGACTTGTAAGGCTGGACTTCCCAACCCCTTGATAGGGTGCAGGGCCCATCATACCCTACAACTTCCCTTCCTTCCCTCACAAGGACAATTCCACTAACTTTCTTCCTTTGTTGACCTCTTCAGGGCTTGTGGCCCATGAACTCCTAGACTTGGCTCTTCACATAAGTACTGTACTCTGCTATAAAAACCTCTACAAAATGAGCATGCATGCACCAACCTGCACACCACCCAACTGCATCTGCCCACATTAAACCCCTGCCAAACCCTACTCCTCCTCCTCTGCCTGACTGACGGACATTAATAAATGCATAATAATCCAAGAAAAAAGCCACCACTCTGGAACTTTGTCACTTTGACACACCTTCTACCTTATCAATCATTATCCCTAGCCAAGTGTCTCCATGGTTATATTCTCAGCACAGGCACTTTGCCAGTGCCTTTTAGCTGATCCTGCCAAATCCAAATGCTCCCCCCATATGCTGTGCCTCCCTTATCATTAAAAGTTACGCCAAAAAGGAAAGACCCAGTTGCCTACAACCTCAACCTAAACTTTTCTGGCTTTCCACTCCCCAGTACAGCCAAGGCTGCAGTGAGATTTTTAGACACCTGAGCCTCTGCCTCTATTATCCTCTTTGACCCATTTGCATCAATCACCTCATTAACATCAACAAATTCAACATGCCAAACTTCTCTTTCACTGCTATGGAATATGTGATGTGCATCAATGTTGGAGTCAACTGAGTCAATTCTTCATCATTAGGCAAACCCAAATGGCCAAAGGAGAGCTGGGTAAGAGTTGGACCACCATGGGGTCCACCCTTTCTTGCATTACATCCTCCTGTAGCTGGTTATGCTAAGGTATGTCAGCCCTCAACAATCCATACAACCTTACCCTACCTGCCGTAGGTATGTATCTACCTGGTATGTATCTCACCAGTATATATAGGTTCATAGGTTCATAGGTAGGTACTAGTCTATCAGCCCTAGGGCCTATATAAGCCTAGCCAAAAAGGTACCCTGGCCTTCGCCACCCAAGAAAATTATTTTCCTGTGCCCCTGTTGAGCAGAGCCACAGAAGTGATCCTTGGGGTGACTTTCCTATCTTCCATCAAATCATCAAGATTTTTCTTGAAGAGTGCTAATGAGGAGCTTTGTTTGATATAGATAGGTAGTTTGTTCCAGAGTATGGGAAGTCTCTGGGACAGAAATCTATCCCTCCAGCATGTTCTGTTTATTGTGGTGACAAGGTTTAGGTCCCTAGAGCTTGTAGCTCAGAGAGATTTGGGATTCCTTTAAATGGAACATGTCCAACAGCTCTGGGTTTGACATAGCTTTGTATGTTAGGCAAAGATCACCTCTGAGTAGACGATATGCGACAGAGTAAAGCTGGAGTTTTTGGAGACGGTCTGTAAAGGGCATCTGTTTGAGGCTAGTAATCCTCTTTGTAAGGTATTTCTGCGGCCTTTCTAGTTGTTGTAGATGTCTTGTGAGGTACATACCAAAAGGGGCATTGTACTCTATAATGGGTCTAATGAGTGACGAGTAGATGGGAACAATGACCTCTTTTTTCTTGGATGAGAAACCTTTTGTGATAAGATGTGCCATGTAGAAGGATTTCCTGACTACTGTGGCGATGTAATTATCAAAGGAGAGACTACTGTCCACCTGTGCCCCAAGGTCTCTTATCACACTTTTGGTGTTAAGTAGACTACCGCCTATGTGGTAATTCATGGGTACAGAGTTTTACCAAAAGGAATGACAATGCACTTTTTGGAATTGAGCTTGAGGCCATGGCTTTGACACCAGGCATCTGTCTCACTGATGCCCTTTTGTAGGATGTTCACATTGTTAGGAGTTTTGATTATGGCTCCTAGTTTGCAGTCATATGTGAACTTCATTAGCCAAAGACCTTATGTGTTAGCCTGTACTTCTGAGAAGTAGATACCAAACAGGGGAGGACCCAGGACTGAACCCTGTGGTACTCTACTTGTCACTGGTCTGAAGTTGGATTTGGAGTCTGCTACTTTCACAGTGTGGGTTCTGTCAGTGAGCCAGTTGGCAACCCATCTTGGGACATAGGGATTTATACCTAGTTTAGTGAGTTTAGCTATAATTCCAGAGTGGGGGGCGGTGTCAAAAGCCTTGGCGAGATCTAGATAGGCTGTGTGAACCACCTTACCCTCATCTACAGCTTTGGTGACCGCTTCAAAGAAGTCTATCAGGTTTAGGAGACATGATCTACCTTTTACAAACCCGAAATGGGTGGGGTCCAGAGATTGGAGGTTACCAATGTCATTGTTTATAAACTCCATGATGATACATTCCATAGTCTTGCAGACCAGACTTGTCAAGCTAATGGGGCGGTAGTTGCCGGAGTCTGTGGTGGCTCCCCCTTTGTGGAGTGGGATAACCATCACTGTACACCATTCAGTGGGTACAAAGCCTGAGGTGAGGCTATGACTGAACATGGTATTTAGGTGGGGTGCCAGTTCATTCTGTAGTTCATGTAGAACGCAGCCTGGGATGTTGTCAGGTCCCATGGATGCTGTGTTCTTGGCTTTGGAGAGTTTGGTTTTTACCTGTGCAGCCGTGATTTCAGGAACTTTGCATTCTTCCGGTATAGAAATGGGCCCTTTAGGGGGTGAGAGGGGAGTAAAGTTAGCAGTGAACCTATCTGCCAGGATGTTGGCAATATCAGTTGGTTCTGTATATTTAGTGCCATTGTGCTGTAACTCATAGCAGATCTGAGTGTTACCATTGAGATTCTTGACATAGCTATAGAATGCTTTGTGGTTGTCTTTAGTGGCAATTTTGTTTTTGTAACTAGCTTTGGAGGATTTTATGAGGGGTCTCAGCTTTTTGCTGAGGCTGACCAGGGAGTTCCTCCAATCATGGGATTTTACTCTTTTTTTGCAACAGTTTCTTTCTTCTGTTGTAGAGTTTGTTTATGGCAGGGGACCACCAGATTGGCTTCCTGTTGTTTTGGAGGATAGCATTATGGTTCTGTTAGGGATTGCATGATCCATGCACTTGTATAAGTGCTTATAAAGTGCATTTGTGTAGGATTCAGGAGTCATACCTCTTTTGTCCGTCTGCATGGGTGTCGTGAAGTTTGCCACTTCTGTCTTAAGAAGCGTGAAGTTGGCTTTGGAGGAATTTTTTATGGTGGTTTCCCTAATGGGAGGTGGGGTGGGATGTGGATGTCTAGGGTGATTAGCTTGTAGTCAGATCTGACCAACAAGGAACTGATCTCTGGTGTGGAACACTGGTTGCCCATGTTGGTAATGACCAGGTCTAGGATATTGCTGCCCCTGGTGGGGGTGTGGATATGTTGATCCAAGGCGTTGGAATTTATGAATTCCAGAAAACGTTGAGCAAAACAGTTGCTACATGAGTAGTTTTCCCAGTTAATGGTGGGGTAGTTGAAATTGCCCATTATTAGGATTTTAGGTTGTAGCCTATTATTTTCCAGTGTATCAAGAAATGAGGAGTGGGAATCCTGGGGCATGGTGGGGGATCTGTAGCAAGCTACAGTTTGGATTGCAGTCTTGCCCAGAGTTAGTTGCACTTTGATAATCTCGGATGCATTATGCTGAGCAACTAGCCTGGAGGTGTGGATATCCTTAATAAATATGGACATGCCTCTGCCTTTAGTTTTTCGGTCCAGGTTAGGTGGCCGAAAGTTGTGGTATGAATTACAGCCTGGTAATGCAGGGATGCTCTCTGGAGCATTGAACCAGATCTTTGTCACCGCACAGATGTCAATGTTCTCCATTTTAAGGAGTGCCTCAAGTGAGTGCATTTTGAGGTTTAGACTTCTAGCATTGAGTAGCATTACCCTCAGATTTTGCTTGCTTGTACCTGTTCCAGTGGTGAGTTTGTCATTTGAACCTTGCCTAAAAAAGGCACTATAGGGGTGGATAGAGCCTTAGCCAGCATCCAGAATCCCAAAGGCGACAAGTGCATGCCATCTCTGGCAAAGCATCGTGGTCTGTCGATTATATCATCCCAGGCAGACAGATACTGGATCCCCTTAGAATGACACCAATAGCCAATTGTTGAAGTCAATCATTTTGTCCTTGTACTGTGGTATCATTCTGGGTGATGGCTGGATGCTACTCAGGGCTAAGGTTATAACTGATTGGGCTGCAAAATCAGACAGCTCCTTCATGTCTCTTTTCATTAGGTCCAAGGAGGTAGGTCTCAGGTCATTCACACCAACATGGGCAATGACAGAGTCATATTTGTACTTGTTGTGGAGTGACCTGGGTTTGTGCACTATGTGGTGGATCTTGGCACCCAACAGGCATCTGACAGTTACTTTCTACTTTTTTAGCCTGGTGAGTGTAACATCAGTGTACCTGACTATAGAGTCACCTATGACTAGAGTGTTAGGTACATTGTTATGCCTTATGGGCTGTGGTTGGGTGGCACACTGAGTTTGTGGGCTATGTGTCATTTGGGTTGTGCTGGGGATGGATGTTGCTTGTGTTTCTGCTTTGGCGGTCCCTGTTGCTTGGGCAGATTTTTATTGACAGCCTCCGTGAATGTAGGTGTGTGTTTTGTGTTTCTATGTGGTGGTGTAGGTTCTGAGGGACTATGTGATGAGTGTGGTGTGGTGCAAGTGTTTACCCTGTCCTCTTGACTCTCTCTTGGGTGAAGAGAGCTTTGCTTCCAGTTTGGCTATATAAGTGCATCCCTCACAGGTTGTAATGTTGGGTGGTAGGAGTAGAGGGTTGTCTGTGTACATGAGTCAATTGCTGCATTGCCCCAAGATGCCCAGATTCATCAGGTAGACAGGAGAAACACCGGGAGCTGACCCTTAGATATGCCTGAATAGGTGCTTATTTAGTACTAAAACCTGTTTTCCTCTAAACAAGTGAGTAAAGTTGAGTGCTGTAGTAGTTTGTAGCTTATTTAGTGCTTACAATGAGTTGTGAACAAGTGCTGAGTGCAAAGAAACAGATTAGAGTGCTAAAACTAAAAAAACTAGCTAGATCTAAGGGAAAATTTGAAGAGCAGATTTTATGGCTCTGGGAATAGTTTAACCCTAGCTAAGCAGTGGAGGCTCAGAAGCTTACACCTAGTCCTGGATACAGCAAATCTGTATCTGGACTAGATTACTTACAGGAAAGGAAGGAAACAAGGTTAGAATTTTTTTTTGTAAAGTGGAAAGGGAGTAAGGAGGAGCAGAAGATAACTCAAGGTTAAGAACTAAGTGGGTTGGCCTTCTCAAATGTTCTCCATGTATTAGGTAGCATGAGGTAATGACACTAAACTGGGAGGAGTGTCCCAGGTCAAATTTACAGCAGGGGCGGGCAACTGCAAAGCCACCAAATATAAGAACAGGATACCAATAGTGAGGGAGGGTGGGAGACAAACAAACCTAAACAGGTGCTTAACAAATGTAGAAAATTTCCAGTTAATACCTCACACACAGTGAAACTAGGTAGAAAAGCATGCAGCAGACAATAAAAGTGCTTTAAATAGCTTGTAAAAATAAGCAAAAAACAGGATTTTAATGTTATATATCACAGATCAGGATTTGCTCAGTGCCCTTCCTCCGATTAGCTCAGTGTGAAATGGCAGAAACAGTCACAAGTTAACTTCTTAAGTAACAGATGGTTGAAACCTGAAACAACTTTAAAAAAAGCTCAAAAGAACCAATGAAGTGCTTACTCCAAGCCATAGTCCAGGTAACCTCAATCAACCAATGACCATAAACACCCCCCTCACTGAAATGCAAGAATGGCTTTGGCTAAACTAAGATGTCCTGGAACATGTGCTCAGACACCCAGCCTCTACAAACAAACAGCTAGGCCCAAAACACAAGCCTGAATATGGAGGTCTATTTTATATATTTGAACGCTTAAATGTTCGAATCACTAAAGATCGGACTTTAGTGATTGAACATTTAAATGTTCGAATATTTTAAAAAATTAAAAAAAAAAAACTAAAGGGTGTATTTAGGGGGCAAGTCCCCCGGCACCCCCACACCTCCCACTACGTAAATATACCAACTCCAAGATCCCGCTACAATGTAGGAAATGGGAAATTTTCCATTTCCGCAGTATAGAACACTGAAATGCAATCTCGAAGTTGGTATATTTAAGTAGTGGGGGGTGTGGGGGGTGCAGGGGGGCACAGCCCTCCTGCTTACACCCTTTACTTTTTTTTTTGTAAATATTTATTTTAAATATATTCGAACATTTAATTGTTTGATCACTAAAGTTCGATCATTAGTGATTCGAACAATTAAGCGTTCGAATATACAAATAAACCCGAATATGGACAATGCTACAAATACCCACACTACTTTGGTAGAAAAAAAACTGCAGAAATGTTTATCACAGCAGAAAAGCAGCAGTGAGCCCTTAAATTAAAGTTTTAAACAGATAAAGGAGCATGGAGAATCTAGAGAATGCTTTTAACTGCAAACAAATAAGTTATATGATACACTCCCTGGCAGGAAATCAGAACAACAAACCCAAACAGGTGGTTAACAAATGTAGAAAATTTCCAGTTAATACCTCACACACAGTGCAACTAGCTAGAAAAGTATGCAGCAGACAATAAAAGTGCTATAAATAACTCATAAAAATAAGCAAAAAACAGGATAATTAATGTTATATATCGCAGATCAGGGTTTGCTCAGTGCCCTTCCTCAGACTGGCTTAGTGTGAAATGGCAGAAACACTTACAAGTTAACTTCTTAAGTAACAGAAAGTTGAAACCTGAAACAACTTTAAAAAGCACTCGAAAGAACCAATGAGGTGCTTACTCGAAGCCGTAGTCCAGGTAACCCCAATCAGCCAATGACCATAAACACCTCCCTCTCATCACTGAAATGCAAGAATAGCTTTGGCTAAACTAAGATGGCCTGGAACATGTGCTCAGACACACAGCTTCTACAAACAAACAACTAGGCCCAAAACACAAGCCTGAATGTGGACAATGCTACAACTACCCACACTACTTAAGGTAGGAAAAAAAAAACTGCAGAAATGTTTATCACAAGAGAAAAGCAGCAGCGAGCCTTTGAGCCTTTAAATGAAAGTTTTAAACAGATAAAGGAGCAAGGAGAATCTAGAGAATGCTTTTAACTGCAAACAAATAAGTTATATGATACACTCCTTGGCAGGAAATCAGAACAAACAAACCCAAACAGGTGCTTAACAAATGTAGGAAATTTCCAGTTAATACCTCACACACACACACACACACACACACACACACACATATATATATATATATATATATATATATATATATATATCTTGCTGAAGTCTGATGTCAAGAAAGTCCATGCTAGACTCATCAAATTTCAATTTAAAACATAACAAATCTGTGATGTTCTCCAAATATGCATGAAATGCTTGCAGTTGCTCAATACTGCCTCCCCATAGGACAAAGACATTATCAACAAATCATTTGTAAAGTTTCTGATGCATGCTAAATGGATTGCTGCTCAACACATGTAGATCTTCCCAGTATGTCAGTACCAAATTTGCATAACTATTGGCACATGGTATTCCCAGGGCTACACATTGTTGTAAGTATAGGCATTCCTCCAACATAAGTACATTATGCCTCAATACCACCTCCATCAATGTACAAATTAAATTGATTTTCCATGTGTCATAACCACTGACTTTAATTAGAAATTGTTTAAGTGCTACCAATCCATATGCATTAGGTATTACAGTAAAGAGGCTTTTTATATCCATAGTCACTATAAGGTAATATCTCTCCTCATTTGGATTCCTAAATCCTGAATGAGAATATTAGTCAGCAAGCTATGACATGGGATCTAAGGATGATACTTATTCTAGTGATATACAATACATCTGCAATGTGTTAAGGGATAATTGGAAAGTACCTATGTCTGATGAGGAACTTAGAGGAATAATAGGTGATGTACCTCATTTTGTTTTTAAGAACAACCAAAATGTGAAACAGACTTTATGTAAAGATGGGGATCAGCATGCACCCATGGTATCCAATAGGAGGGTACATACCAATGTTAAAGATGCACCAACTGCACATATATATCTATGGAGAATGGTTTTGTACATCCAAATTGAGACAGGAGTTATGTCTTTGGTTTTTATGCAGACTGCACAACTAAATATATTGTCTACCTGGCTACATGTGGCTTTTATGATTCCTTTTTTGTTGGTAAAACTACTAGGCACTTAAAGGAAAGAGTCTCCAAGCATGTAAGTGATATTAGACTGGGGGACATGAAGAATCCCGTATATAGCCATATCAAAGACAACACAGGAAAAGGTTTTATTTCAGGGTTATACAAATTGTGAAGATGAATAAAAGAGGAGGGGATATTGATAATATTATTCAAAGAGCAGAGGTGGCATGGATCTGAAGGTTTCAAGCTCACAAATCTCTGGGATGTAACACTCATTTTCTATTGAAGGCAGCCTTAAAAGGAAAGAGGCTAAAAAGATGACTTTAATTGGTTATGTTGGCCCAGCAATGGATGGCATTGGCCTCATGCAGTGTACTGATTGGTCCGGCCTCTAAATATATAATTTGGTTTTATCTGTGTTTTATATGACAGGATCCAATGAAGGATCAAATGATATGAAAGTGCTTATCTTTTTTTTATTAAAGTTGTTTTTTATGTATGTTTGATTTAATGAAGTGATTATTCATGATGGATTTATTAGTGTTATCCTGGCTGTGGTGGCTGTGTTGGTTTCTATATTTCTCTCTCTCTCTCTCTCTGGATATATATATATATATATATATATATATATATATATATATATATACATATGTGTATAATATACATATGTATTCTTTTTCTGAGTCTTACATGCCTGATGCACTCCGCCTGCCACTAAAACCAAGTTCCCCTGGCTACCTCCCATACACATACACTTTTCCCTGTTTCTTACCCTTTTTTCCCTTTATATATTATATATCTATATATGTACCTATCTATCTATCTATCTATCTATCTATCTATCTATCTATCTATCTATCTATCTGTCTATATGGGTTCCCTTCAGAATCTTGAAATCCTAAAACCTCAAAATTCATATGGTCGAGACCATATGATCAAAGTTTTAGAACTTCGAAATTTTGAATGGAAATCTGCATACAGCGAGGAATGGGAAATTTCCCTTTTCCTTGCTTTAGCACAATCTCAGACTTGGTATATTTAAGTAGCGGGGGTGGGGGGGTGCAGGGGGGCTTGTCCCCCTGCAGAAATGTTTAAAAAGTTTTTTTTTTTTTATTTTGGATTTATTTCAGAATCTCGATATTTCGAAACATTGATCATATGGTCTTGATCATATGAAATTTGATGTTTTGGTCGGGATTCTGAAGTGAATCCATATATATATATATATATATATATATATATATATATATATATATATATATCTATATATATATATATATATAGGTCTACTTCGTAAGATCGACAGACCATTTGATCAACATTCATTTGGTCGACAACCTGTATTCAAGGCACTTAACAGGGAATTGCCCCCCTCCCCAATGTTGTGCGACCCTGGAGTTGATATATATAGTTTGGGGGTGTGGGGGGCACAGTCCCCCACCTATTTTCATTTAAAATGTGTACTTTTTGTTGTATTTTCATGTTTTAAATGCCCCCCACCCCCATAACTATATATATATATATATATGTATATATATATATATATATATATATATATATATATATATATATATCAACTCCAGGGTCGCACAACATTGGGGAGGGGGGCAAATCCCTGTTGAGTGCCTTGAATACTGGTTGTCGACCAAATGGTCTGTCGAACAAATGAATGTCGATCAAATGGTGTGTCGATCTTATGAAGTAGACCCACATATATATATATATATATATATATATATATATATATATATATATATGCCCCAGTATGCGATCTGCTCAGCACTGCCCTCCTGGCTTCTGATTGACCCTCCTACCAATGGTTACCTACCTCCAAAGAGAATAATTCTCACCCTCCATATAGCAAATGTGGAACCCTGCCTCTATGTATTTGGAATCGATGGCCAAACATGGAAGCAATACCACTAACATCACTTAACAGAGGGTGGGGACACAAATTATTTAGTAGAACTGGGGGAATAATCATAGCACACTGAACTTGCAGTTGCTGGGCTAACTGGTCAAATTGGACTAGATTCTTTTAAACCAGTGCTGAAGAAATGTGATTTTTAATATTTCTGTTTACGAAAGATGTTTTTGTGTGTGTGTGTGTGTGTGTGTGTGTGTGTGTGTGTGTGTGTGTGTGTGTGTGTGTGTGCGCGTACGTGCGTGCTGGTTTTAAATCTGAATAATTATCTGTGAGCAGGAAAGCTGATTATTTTAGTAAATACCAAAGAAATAATTAAGGTGATAGATCTAAAACACTTAGCATTACAGCATGAGTTTGGCCATGGTTTTGACCCAGTTTAGTTTTGTTTGATTTACTCAGCAGTTACCACTGCTTGGCTTTTAAGACAATGTCTAATCTAGCTGTATAATGAAAGTCGGTGCCTGAAATACGCTATTGGATGATCTAACAGCAAACTGACAACCCAGTTTTAGAAACTAAATATCAATAATATACAACAGAAAGGCCAACTTGGTTTAGAGGATTAAAAATTGGATTATATTTTCACTGGAATATTTAACCACTATCAAAGTCTGTTTTTTAATTTTCTTAGACCTTTGAATCTTCATATCAAATACTTTAATGCCTTGTCCACTTATAACCTAAATTGTTTCAGTGTAGATGTTCTGAATGCTGTTGCACTTTCCCTTTGCAAAGTAGAATTTCATCCTGGACACTATATTCCTGCTATTCACCATCATGATACAGGAGGTTACATGAGGTTAATGTTAGGCTGCAAGCAATCGTTCTTCCATTGCTTTATAGAATCTTGTAATTTAGTTCCAAATGCTATTTTTTATGAATCAACAAACCCCTGGGAACCAGTTTTACCCTGATGTAGGCTTCTACTGTCCACTGTCAAAGCTAAAGAAAATATCACTGTTTTCTTCCCAAATTTAGATTAATTATTTTCAGGGGTCCCTGCAAACAAAACTGGAGGAAAATATTCCTTCCTCTTATGCAAAATTTCTTCATTAGCAGATATAAGAGACTTCAAATCTCAACCTCTGTAAAGAATCAATTGTGTCATATAACCAACCTTTTTCAAACAAAATTTTCATTAGAGGTTAGTCTTGAGACACATATCATCTGCCCCCTGGGGATGTTCTAAGTTTGTTAAGGAAACACAGGTATTTTCTATAGATTTGACAGACTTTTGCTGTAAAAGGAGTATTACAGAGTAACTGGTGGGTAACCCTTGGTAATTCTGATCTAGCCAGTGCTGTTGGACATGAGCCACAATTTGCTTACAAGATAACTTTTAATCTTATAAGATTATTAGAGCTTGGTGATACACATGTCACACTAGCATTAACTAACAAAAACAATGGCATATATAAATGTGGCAAGGTAAGTTGTGTAGATATGACCTTTTTTGATGTTAGTATACACACCAGAAACTATTTTATTTAAGGTTTATTATAATTGCACATATAGAGGTGCTATATACATTGCAGTTTGCTCAGAATGTGTAGGTTTCTATGATGGCATAATATCAAGGGCATTTTATTAAAGAATATCAGAAAATGTGTGTACCATAAAAATAAAACACTTCAGCAATATTTTGTAAAAGCACTCTGTCATGTGGGATTTATATAACAAATTTTATTTTTCCATAGTTATTCGTGAATTAAGTAATATCCATAAAGGCGATCTTAATATGTTAGAAATGACAGATTGTTTTGTAATCTGACAGGTTTCTAAGCTTAAATGAGAAGTTTTTCAAATGTAAGATATTTTGTACAAATTTTTATTTTTTCAACTCATGTTTCTTATCATATGATTTTTATTTGAAAGATTTGTTTATCATGACTTTACTTTTCTAATGAAGTTTAGTGTATGGTTAGAATCAAAGCATTAAACGATTATTTTTATTAAACTATTTTTGCCATTATTTTTCTCCTGTGTGAGTGTGTGTGTGTGTGTGTGTGTGTGTGTGCTTTTGTTTGTTTCAGTGCTTGTTTTTACATAACAAATTAAGATAAACTTATACTGGTGTTAAGTATATAATGGATTTTGCATGGAGTAAGTTGGATTTGGGAGAGGTTGTCAATAACACCAGCTTGGGAGATAGTAATGAAGGCTTTGCAAAGTCCAGGTGGGCAGTGTGGTATCCTTTATCAACGGCCTTACTGATCCTTTTCAAGAAGTATGTGAGGATTAGCACACACAGTCTTCCTTTTACAAAGCCAAACTTGTATGTATCCAATGATATAAGATAACCTACTATGTTATTTATTAGTTCAACTAGAATACATTCCATAGCCTTGCACATATTTGTAATAATAATAGGCTTGTAATTCCAAGGGTCAGTAGAGGGACATTTTAAGTCAGAGCATCTCAGTAGGTATTCTCCACACCTCGGAAATGTAAGGGTTTTGTTAGGTGGATGTAAACAATTTTCAGCAAGTCCCCAGAGATACTGACATGACCCATGGAATTAATATTTTTAATTTTGTAAAGTATTAAAAAGACCTGGTCAAAATTAATTTTGAAAGGGGAGATCTGAGAGGAATGGGAATGACAGATGGGATGCTGAGTGGCATTAGGTCTGCAAGAATATTAATATCCTTGGGGACGGAGAAGGAAGTACCACCAGAGATAAGTTCAACACTAAATTGATGGTTACTTTTAAGCTCCTTACATCAGCTGAAAAAAGACTTGTAACCAATTCAAAAGACAAACGTAGGACTAAGTCTGCATTTAGCCATACATTTCCTAATGTTAAAAGCTTGATGGAACTTTCTTCATATTAAACCCATTTTAGAATGAAATGGAGATCTTTTGTAGATGGCTGTGAGCTTTTTCCTTTTGTTACAGAGTTTGTGGATATGAGACTTCCACCAGATGGGTTAGTTTTAAATATGCCATGTTTGCATTGGATATTTACATATGACTCAATACATTCGTCTTAGAGGCAATAAAATTCAAAGAAAAAGGCATCAGCCTCAGCTGCAAGGTTTGCTAGGCAGCTATACCATTTGTGATTATCAATGAATGAATAAATGAATGAGTGAATGTTCAAGAATTAATGCCAGATATTCTACAAACAAATCTATAAACTGTGTTATCTCCCCTTGCAATTATTCCTAAAAGTTATTTTTAATATATTAGTGGCGCAGATATACAAAATCAGAATCGATGGAGGAGGGGCATCCTCCTGAACTCAAACTATGATAATCTAAGAAACATGCCTAGCAAATCCATGGAATAAGGGACTTGCTCCAGCTGTAAAGGGTTTAGGAGTCATGGCAAATATTTGGGAGGCAGATTAAAAACAAGAGAAAGACTTTCCTCCCTTTATAAACCTAATCAGAAAACACAATTTTATTTTAAACAGTAGCCTTTTGCTTGCCAATAGAATAAAATGATTAAGGGAAAGTGATACATAAGTAAGCTCATGTTTGAAGATGACAAAAAATAGTTCAGTAAACTTGTGAAAAAACATATGCAGTGCATTTACGACAAAGCACATCAACTTTTCTGTCAATGCTTCTACAAGCTATAAACATTAATTGTTGTGTTGGGAGGAAGGATGTGTCTATGTGCTGGACAGCAAAGATGCAAACTTGCTTTGGTGAGCCATCGCCCTCACTTCCATACTGTGTGACTATGAACAAAATTTTTAGTTCACATTTCAGAAAGGAATTTCTGGTCTTGCATCTGCCATGCTTAAAAAATAAATAAGTGCAGCTATGAATGTAAAGATGCTTGACTGTAAACAAACATCTGCATGCATACATATATGTGCAAACAAAAACACATTTTTTATCCTTCCATACACTATTTAAACACTACATTACTATACAAGAATATTATTAGCACAGTAGTGCAGTGGCTAGCATTTGCTTGGTTGCCTACTTTGTTTCTCATTGGGGTATCTTGTGCACAGAGTTTGAACATCCTCCATGTGTCCATGTGTGTTTTTGTTAGGTGAATCGATTTCCTCCAGCATTCTAAAATTCAGTTATAGGAAAGTGGCATTACTTCAAATTGCCCATGGGTTTATCTTTTATGACAAAGTGGACATGTATATAATTCAATGGGCTGTTGCCACATTCAGAGTTAGTTTCTCTGCCTTGCACCCACTGATTGCTGGGCTAGGATTTGGTTCCCCCACAACAATGAAATGGATTAAGTGTATAATCAACAAATGAACCAATGTGTTATTATGCAGTAAATTTTAAGTTATTAAAATTAAAGTGGCCCTTCAGACTGTAATGACATTGTAAGTAGGTTTAATATATTCTGTGGGGCCAAGGTTAACTACAGAGTTTTGCTTCTTCATGGTTCATCACAAGTCAGATTGTTGTAATACTTCGTAGGAGGTTAAACATAGTTATCTAGAGGAAAATATAAGCTTATTTTATTTGAGTAAATCAGGCAGTGAATGATAAGATTAGACTGTTAACAATTCCCAAATTGCTTTCTATGTATTTAATTTATGCAAATGGTTATAAAATATTGTCAATTACTTTCTCAGTACATGCCAAAGAGTCCCTATTGGCTTTCATAGACATAAAGCACAATTTGAAGACATTTTCATTTCTTCTTGTTATTTCCTGAGTTTACTATAGCAGAGCAAAACTGCATTTAATAAAACAGTATTAATATGTGCTGGCAGCTGAGAATTGTCTGCTTGCTTTTGGAATCATATTTCTGTGTGTGCCATCTTTCCCAGGTGCTTAAATTGCAGAACTAGGTTATAAATCAATCCCCATCCGTAGCAGCTCAACCTTAACTCACCTCACCAACTGAATAAGATGAATCTCTGCAAAACAAAAGTGCTGCTAAGTACATATAAATAGACTTAACTAGTTTGTTCTACTAATCCTACATGGTTCTGTTTTCAACATATACTTTTCTGTTACTCCAACCATTGTTTATCAGCATTATCTATTGCAAATCCGTTTACTGTTCAGTGCTTTTATAAGCAGTTCCTGGTGATTTTCCCCCTTTATAAATGTGAGCTTCAGTCCTTGTAGACTTTTGCTGAGAAAAAATAAGCAGTAATCTCAGTAAAAAAAAATATTTGCACAAATAAGTTGCTCATTTTCTTCATTTCTGCACTAAGTTTATAAATGCCCAGAGGTAAACTGAGCTTAAACAGAAGGAAGGCTACAGCCCTGCACACAGTGCTTTGCAGTGCTTTTTGATCTGCAAGATGTTCATGATTTTCTATTTTTTTTCTGCTGCCCCTTAACAAATCTGTGTTTTTTTTTTTTTTTTTGCAAGGCAGCAAAACAGAACCTAATGTTAAGTATGACAGTTAAAGGCCCACCATGCTTCAAAAACATTTTTGTATATTTGTTTTCTCTGTCAGAATGGATAGAGTTAAATAAAGCCTGTTCCTCAGCAGAGTTCACAGCCCGTCTTTTTAAGCCACATCTTTTATTCAACAAACTGAAAGTTGAGAGGCTTGTTGAAGTGGTCAAAGAATTAACTTGTATTTTCTCTTAGTTTTCTTGTCTGATCTACTAATTCATGCAGTGCTTCACTGGTAACTGTAAACTCTGCACCACTATTAATAAGTAGGATGAAAAAAAACCACTGCACAATATCATGTTCACTGCTACTGAGCCACGTTTCTTTTTATTGTTGAAAAAGACTTATCAGGTATAAGTTCATCATTTAATGGAAGACATGAAAAGTACAGTTTTGTACCTACCATAAATGTAGATGTTCGAGTGTTCACCCTGCTGCAGTCATCACACTTGGGTTATCCTGCAGTCAGGCGGTCCCGCAGTCGGCCCGAATTCCAAAGGCTTGGTCCGGCGTCGGTTGCTGTCGCTTCTTTCCTGACGTCAGTGTGCCAGGGGTATATAAGAGGCATCCGACGCCATTTTATTCAGTTTTTCTTGCCCCAGATATCAGGTGCCCCAAATAGGTAGGCAATATATATATATATATATATATATATATATATATATAGCTATATAAAAATAAAACAATACCTTCAGGCACAAATAAATACACCACAGAGGTTGTATAGGATAGAGTGGTATAGATAAGTTCAGCTAGTTCAGAGGGGATGGAGGGAGGGTAACCTGGACTGCAGCATGGTGAACACTCGAACATCTACATTTATGGTAGGTACAAAACTGTACTATGTTCATCGTGTTACCCTGCTGCAGTCATCATACTTGGGTTGAATCCCAAAGCTAAGGATGGGTGGTGGAGTTAAACAGGGTTAGAAGAAGCTGGTAGGCCCTGAAAAACTGCAGTGGCAAAACCAGCTCTAGTCTTAGAATATAGAGGTAAGTGATAGTGTTTGGTGAAGGTGTGCACTGAACTCCAGGTTGTAGCTTCCAGAATATCCTTGGTTGGCACTCCCCTGAGAAAGGCTGCTGATGTAGCTGTAGCCCTGGTGGAGTGGGACCTAATGATAGCAGGTACTGGTTTCCCATGATGCGTGTAGCAGAAACGTATGCAATGCCCTATCCATTTAGAAATGGTCTATTTTGAGATAGCTTTTCCTTGTGATCCTGCAGCATAGGCTACAAAGAGCTGGTCAGATTTTCTGAAAGCCTTAGTTTTATCCAAATAGTAACATAATTGCCTGTGAATGTCCAAAGAGTGCAGGAGTCTTTCTCCTTTGTTCTGGGGATTTGGGAAAAAGGTGGGCAAATGAATGGTTTGGTTTAGGGCCACACTGGATACCACCTTTGGCATAAAGGAAGGGTTATTTCGTAGAGATACTCTGTCTTGATGAAAAATGAGGAAAGGCTCCACTGCCATTAGTGCCTGTAGCTCTGAGACTCTTCTAGCTGAGGTTATTGCTAGTAGCAGGGCAGTTTTCCATGAAAGAAATTTTAAATCAGCTGAAAAAGCTGGTTCAAAGGGCGGCAGTGTAAGCTTTTCCAGAACAAAGTTGAGATCCCAAGTAAGTGTTGGTGCTCTCCTGGGTGGTCTTATGTTTTTAGCCCCTCTGAGGTACTGTCTTAGGAGTAGATGTGAGAATAAAGGAGGATCCATGTTGTAATGAGCTGAAATTGCTGAGGCGTGGATCTTAATAGATGAAAATGAAAGTACTTTGTGTAACATTTCTGCTAAATATTGTAGAATCTGAGGGATGTTTGGATCAAGGGGATTGTGGCCTTTAGCCTGGTTCCAGGCACAAAATCATTTCCATTTGTATGAATAGGTTTTCCTGGTGCTGGGCCTCCTGGCCTCTAGAATGACATCCATAACAGCTTTGGATAGAGGTGTTGGCTGGTTGTTTAGGTAATTTGCCATGCAGCCAGTCTTGAGCTGGCTGTGTAGAATCTGATTGTCTCGCTGGGTGAGCAGGTGAGGAATTTTTGGTAAAATCCATGGTGGGCCATGGGCCATGTTCCTTAGAATTGGATACCAATGCTGGCGTGGCCAGTCTGGTGCAATGAGTATCATTTGTGGCCGCTCTAATCTGACTTTCAGCAGTACCTTTGCTAGAAGAGGCAGTGGAGGAAAGGCATACACTGTTAATGTTTTCCAACTGAATGAGAGGGCGTCCACTTTCCAAGCTTGTGGTTGGAATGTCCTTGTGCAAAATTTTTGAAGTTGGTAGTTTTGGGGGCTGGCAAACAGATCTATGTCTGGGCGTCCCCATTTTTGAGCTGTCATTGCAAATATTTGTGGATCTAGTTTCTACTCATGTGGATCCATGATGTTTCTGCTTAGGTCATCTGCCAATGTGTTTTTCTTTCCTGGCAGGAATTGTGCTTGTAATTGAACCTGGTAAGACAGTGCCGTGTTCCACAAGGTCATTGCTTGCCTGCATAGAGGGTAGAAATGTGTGCCCCCTTGCTTGTTTATGTACCACATTAATGTGGTATTGTCCGTCTTTATTATTAGTTGTCCTGGGTGTAAGAGGTCCTTGAAAGCTGTTAGGGCATTCTGTACTGCTAGCATTTCTTTTTGATTGATATGCAGATGCCTTTGATCTGTAGTCCATTTGCCCTGAATGCATTGTCCTGCCATGTGTGCTCCCCAGGCATAGTCCGATGCATCTGTTGTCATAGTTTGCCTGGCTGTGGGTAAGGTGAAAGGCTGACCCTTGTTGAGGTGACATGCCTGTGCCCACCATAGAAACTCCTGTTGAAGGCAGGGAATGAGTGTTATCATTGTTTCCAAGCTGTGGCTGTGCTGAGTCCATACGCTTTTCAGGTACCATTGTAATTTCCTCATATGCAGTTTTGCAAATGGTATTAGTAGTATGCAAGATGCCATGAATCCCAAGGCCTGCAGAATTTTTCTTGCAGGGAGTTGGGTCTTTGTTGCCATTATTTTTAAATATTGAGTCAGCTGTTGTTGCTTGTCTGGCATGAGATAAGCCATCTGGGCCGTTGTATTCAAGCTGGCACCCAGGAATATTATGTTTTGTGAGGGCACTAGTTTTGATTTCTTTTCGTTTACTGTGTACCCTAGGCAACTTAGAAAGTGTTTGACAAATGCCAGATGCTTTAAAAGAATGTCCTTGCTTTCTGCTTGAAGAAAGCAGTCGTCCAGGTATGGGTATATTTGAATTCCTCTTTGTCTGCAGTATGCAATTACTGGTGCCAGGCATTTTGTGAAGACCCTGGGCGCAGTAGATAAGCCAAAGGGCAGTGCAGAGAATTGATAATGCATTGAACCTGCAATGAAGCGGAGGTATCTTCTTCTGCAATTTTGTCTGATAGGGACATGCAGGTATGCCTCCTTGAGGTCCAACGTTACTAGCCAAGCATTCTTGCCCAGCATGGGAAGAAGCTGCTGTAGTTTTAGCATCTTGAATTTTGGTACTTGCAGATAGGTGTTCAGAATTGAAAGATCCAGAATTGGTCTCCATGCTTTGTCTTTTCTTGGGACTAGAAAGAGTCTTGAATAAAATCCTTGTCCTTGCTCCAGTATAGGTACCTGTTGACTGGCTCTCATGTCCATGAGAGCTGTAATTTGTTTTTGTGCCTCTGCCCATTGATTTGATGGCAAGTTTGGCATTCCTTTTATCCTTGGCAAGGTATGAAAGTGGAATCTGTATTCTTGTGAGACAATGTTTAGGACCCATTTGTCTTTTGTGATGATGTGCCACTTTTCTGCAAAAAATGCTAATTTTCCTCCCAAGGGAGCTGCCAGGAGAGACTTGCTTGGTAGTTTGAGGACTGAGTCATTGTGTTTGTCTTCTGCTAGCTTGGGGCCTGTCTTCTCCTCCTTTCTGGGTAGCAGTACCCCATTGTTGAGGTTTGTAAGGGCCTTGTGACTGACCTCTGCCCCTTGGGCATCTGTATTTGCCCCTCTGTGATCTGTCAGAAGCTGGAAAGGACCAGTTTATTGTTGGCCAATTTCTGCTGAAACGAGGGGGTTGTACCTGTAAAAAAATCCTTGACCGTCTGCATAGACTTTGCCTTATCCTCCATTTTCTTTAAAACCTCTTCTGCTTTGCCACCAAATAATACATCCTGCTGTAAAGGTGCATCCAATAGTTTTGCTTTAACATGATCAGGTAGAGTTTGTTCTTTTAACCAAGCATGTCTACGTATGACAGACCCAGTAACAGCTGCTCTACAGGAAGCTTCCCATGAATCAAATCCACATTGTAAAGTATGTTTGCCCACCTGTTCAGCTGCATGCAACAGATCCTGCATTTCCTTTAATTCAGACTGTTCAGTATGTGTGCTCATTTTTTGTTTTAATTGAGGCATTAGGAATTGCTAATATTTCAGCATGTGAAACTGACAATTTAATGCTCTCATAACCAGAGTTGCTGAGGTGTATATTTTCTTTCCCCATCTATCTAGGGCTCTGGAATCCCTTTCAGAGGGCACAGGATTTTTAGCCATAGAAGCTTTAGCCCCCTTGGGACCCTGGGAAATTGTTTCTGGGTCAGCCACAGGACTTTTTATAAAGGAATTTGTGTGAGTCAGGTACTCTGTAGTATCTGTCTGGTTTGGCTGGAGCAGGAGGTAGAGAGTCTGGATTTAGACTAGACTCCAAGTAAACATCATCCACAATATCTAAAACTGGAGGGATAGCAAGTGGTCTGTGCTGGGGTAGTAAAAGGAACTCTTGGAGTCTTTTCTTAGAATCAGAGTAGTCCTGGCCTTCCCAGTGGACATGTTCCCTCATGGTATGTAAAGTTTCCCCAAAGGAGTAGTCCTCAGGGGGCAGATGCTGAGGGAATAGAGTCTTCAGCATCAGAGTCTTCATAAGGGGGAAAAGTGTAATTCTGTTCCTCAGAAGAATCTGAGGAAATTGAAACCTGGTCAGAGGAAGCATAATCCTCCTCTTGTCTTGGTCTTTTATCTGGAGGGGAATGGGAACCCCTGATTAGGGTAATCAAATCTTCATCCATCTTAAGCATCTGTTTCTTAGGCATGGGGCCTTGAATTGTAGACTGATGTACAGTCTTTTTTGGTTTTAAAGAAGTTTTAAGCTTAGCATAAGATTTAATGGTGAGTGTAGTTGGTCTGAAGACACTTTCTGCAACCGAAGGTGTTTCCACTGCACCGGGGTCTCCTTCGGCTCCGGTGTCGGAAGGGCCTAATGAAGATGGCTGCATCGGCCTAGTAGACTCCACTTGAGAATCTGCAGCTGTCTGGGGTTCCAATTCTGCCGTCGTCAGGGGCTGTGTAGGCGCCTCACTGAAAACCGGAGAACCGGCGACAGGCCCAGCAGAGGCCTCTGAGTCCGGCTTGTTCCTAGGCTGCCTGTCCTTATCCTTGCATTTTTTATGCATGCCGATCATCGGCTGCTCCGACGGCATGATATAATTAAATTTCCTACCAAAGTAATGGCGTGCGAAGTCAAAACAGTGTTTGATAGTTCGTTTATTAAACCTAGCACAAAACCGACAACCTGTGACATCGTGGTCTGGGCCTAGGCAAGGAATACAATAAGAATGGAAGTCCTTATGAGGTATTTGTTTCCCACAAGAAATGCAATTATTAACTTTTTCTGACATCGGACTGAGACAAGAAAAGGTTCCCCAACGGGGTACTTAGCTTTATTGAAGACTTCGGACTGAAATTCGAATCGAAAATCTCAGGTGTCGGCCGACCGGCACTTGTGAACTGCTTCTGCTTCAGGCACTGTGTGGCAAGAAAGACTGAATAAAATGGCGTCAGATGCCTCTTATATACCCCTGGTGCACTGACGTCAGGGAAGGACCAACAGCAACTGACGCCGGACCAAGACTTTGGAATTCAGGCCGACTGCGGGACCGCCTGATGGCAGGATAACCCAAGTGTGATGACTGCAGCAGGGTAACACGATGAACATCTAGTGTTCTTTCTTGTTAAGTGATGCACTATGATATCAGAGTATGTAAGTGGAGACCAAGGGAATCAAACTCAGGACTGCAGACAAAAAAATAAAACATTGTGGTGACTCTTGCCCTTTTAAACACCCTGTACTATACTGACAAACCAGCTGGTAAGCTTACATGGTGTGACAGTCTGGGCAGTCATGTACCAGTTTTGGAAATAAAACAGAATCAATTATGTAATCAGGAGATGAAATTGTTAAAAAACAGTCTATGGCTAAATGAATGAAATAAATAAGGTGCAGAAGCATTGGTGTAAATGTGAGGAGAGAGGAACCTTCAAGAGCAGCAATCTTAGTTCAGTTCTGTGCCTTGTATATCAAACCCATTTGCTTAGCATAACTTCCATGACTGTCTTTCTGCTCACGTTTAACAGCTTATATTCTCTCACAGTGTTATTTTCCTTTTCACAGTTCATTAATCTGTTGATGATTACTTTACTTTTATATTATCTTCTATATAATGGTTATTTCATCTATATTTGATGTATCTTGGCACCATTTATGTTACGCACATCGTTCCAGGCTCTGGAAAGACATTATTAATTAAACAACTGACTTTAAGTATTATTGCAATTAGAAAACCTGTAAATATAATTGAAGTTAATTTGCATGTAGTTAGCAGTTCTTTCTAAAATAACATTTTTCTTACAGTTCACTTTTAATTAAGAAAAGTCAATAACTCTTAAATGTATATGCTTGTTGGATAAAAATAATATTAACAACCTACAATAAAACATCTTTAGTCTTACCTATAATTAAGTAACTGATCAGGGATTTGGTCAGCCCATCTGACATGTTATGTTGTTCATTTGTATGAAAGCCCTCAGATATACAAGGGTATCTCTGTTGTCACTGCATTCAGCTTCCACAAAATACAGCATTAGGTTCAAACTGCAGTTTGTCTGAAGATTAGGACATATAACAGTACATTACTTAATAGCATCAAGCCTTTGCATTTAAATATAACGTAATATTATTGATTTAAATTGAAATTACTATTAGAAGAAACATCTCTTTCTTTGTAAGATATTGAAGTAATGCAATGTGTTAATATGTAATTGGATCAATTAAAAAGTTGCTGTAAACATCATCACATGACAATAGAAAAGTGCTAAACTCAGCCAACATCTACTATTGCTTTATGTCCGGCAATTAGTGAGAGGACTAAGGCTAAACTGCTTCCTGTAGTCCTGAGTTTGATGTCATCCATCTTTGTTTACCTACTACCTGACTATGAGCAAGTCAATTAACCAGACAATACTCCAAAGTTGTCCCTAAAAAGGGATACTTGTGTCCAATGGGTTTACCTGATTCACAATTAGTTAATATACAGAAAATTAAAAGTCTGCACTGACTTCCATGCTTGAGTTTTTTTTTTCTTTTCTTTGGATGACAGATGGGTGTACACATTTCTAGTTTCCAAATACAGCTGTGGCTCAGAGGTGAACCTTCAATCTGATCTGTTTCTGCTGCCACCATTCGTATACAGGCTGATAAAATAATTACACCAGTCATCCATCAACATCAGAGAAACAATTTGCTATTCTTAAAACCAGATCCATCTAGAGAACAAAACATGCCTGAGTCTGCTTTGATGAGAGCAGATTCAATTTTAATCCAAATATCTGCCATGACCTAAGCATTCTTCCCCACGATTAATATCCGGTATTTCCTTCTTTCCTGGCTAAAAAAATAAAAATAATAATAAACTATCTTCTGGAGAGTAAGACTTGCGGTATCTTCTGAATACAACACTCAGTGTGTACTTCTCCTATCCAGAATGGCTGTCCAGCTAGACATATTCCTCAACATAACCCCTCACATATCCACAGGAAGTGGTAGCTATTTCCTCTAAAAATGCATGTTCAATTTGTTTCCAGATAACCAAAGATGCTTTTGGAGATTTCACCTTCACAGTACCTTTAATCAACTTCTGAAAGTCCAACTGGATAAGTTTTTCCTTACAGTTAAATTATTTGTGTCAAGGATACTAAAGCAGTTCCCTTCTACAGACATCATGCTTTGTTTCTCATCATCCTCCCAATCAGTTATTAGGCTGATGGTCACTCTCAGTCTTAACTATATCCTTCATTTCAAACAAAGGCAGAAACTCCCCCTACCATGATTAAAAATCTTTCATGTCTCCCTTAAACCTACGATTCAGTATAATGAAGTTAAACTTCTTTACCTCGTAAAGTAAATAATTCTTTTGCCCCAAACATTAACAATTTGATCCTTCAAACTTCTCCATGGAATTTATAGTCACTGTAATATATAAAAAGTTTTCCAGAACACCATGTTGTATCCCTATGCTTGTGTTGAAGTCAATTGCTGCCTACTTTTTCTCTTTCTAAATGCCAAATTAAAGAGGAGTAGAACCTCCATCATGCTGACTCCTCTCTATCACAGTTACCAGCTGGACCAGCTGGAGGAAGAGGTACATTTAGTGGTAGCAAATTCAATTTTATCCATTTTTCTTTTAATAAAAATACAATGCCCAGAAACAAGAGTGATCCTGACATACTGGAGGCATTTAGCCTTACTCAAAATTACTACCCTTTTGGATGGGTGCTTGAACTTTTCCTCACATCTGTTCTCATCCTGAAATAACCTGAAAATCCTGTCAAAATCTGGGAGTGGAGGTAGTAGCCATGCCTCTTGTATGTAGATGTTGTTAAATGTCTTTACAGTGTCTAAAATCTTGGTTTCCCATTATTGAGTGCCGTCCCATTGGTTTCTTAGTCTCCCATTTTGCATTCAAGTTGTAAGTTTCAGCAAAGGGGGCGGACATTTTATTCTGCTGTTGACACTGGCCAGTTCTTGCCTGTTCAACTTCCTTTCATCTGGTTCACCTAAATCTCCATGCAACCCTATATTAACTAATGTCAACAGCACTGATTCCAAACTTGGAAGATCATTTTCAAAGAGTTTTACTACAATATGTGAGGTGCTGTTTATCCTTTCAGGTATTTAATAGGAATTGAAGGATATGGGGGTGGGGATTTTCAGCTTGAATGGGAACAGAACCGTAAGTGGGCAGGAGGAGTGTGATGTCCCTTCTTGGTCTTGATCCCTCCTGCTGCATCATGTTGTCATCTGAACGGTCACATATTTATGCCTGTAATGAAGACAGACTTCAACTCATGACACCCAGGTGTAGTCCAACACTTTACTAGTAAAAACAGAGAAACTGAATGAATGGAGTTCCACCCATGACACCTAACTGCAATGAAATGCTGTACTAATAGAAACAGCATCTGAGTTAATAATACAGCACCTGCCTACAGTTCAAAACTTTAGAAGCACAAACAGCAAACCTGAATGATTGAAGACTGCATAAAACACTGCAGTAGTAGAAACAGCTAAACTGCAGTGACTGTGTCATTTCACTTTGTTCCTTTACTCACTCCAGCCTGTACTTCACTGCACACTGTTAGCATATCTTAATAAACTGTTGAATGCTGTTGCTGCTGCCTTACTTTCTTGTACCATTTTGCATGAAGCTATAACCCTTAATATAGGAAAATGCGTGTATGCAGCTGTAAAAAAATTACTCCAGTCACTTTCCCACTCCTCTCATTCATATCAATGTACAAAAACTTTACATAATGTTTATGGTAATGTCAAACAGATCTTAATTCAATCTATAATTTCCCACCAATTAGTGAACTGCAGTCTTTCAGTAATATACTTTACTTATTCACACTTTTCTAAGCAGCCTGACTCAGAACACTTAAAAATAGTGGTCTGAAGGCTATTGGTGTAATTTGGGGCCAATTTAGAAACTCCCTATGCAAATGAGGAATAGCTTAGCTGAGCTTGCCAAATCACATCATTTCACAAGTGTGTATCTCATTCAGCAGGCATAAAATGACTTCAACGTTTCTTGGATGCACTTTGCTGGAGTGCTGAATGTTGGAATGCATGTGAGTGTGCCGCAGTTTTCAAGCACAACAAACTATGCTGTACCTTTGGGATATGTGCATCAACAGTTAGTAGACCATTACACAAACCTACAAGGACTGTATCAGTTTACAAATTACTAACAATGATTTCCTTGAAAGGGTACAAGAAAAAGTATCAATGAACTGGTTTAACACCATTAAGAATTACTGCATTATGAAAACACAGGTTACATCACACTGGTTAAGGACATGCTATAATAACTTTTCCGATTCCCCAGAAAAGGAAATTTTGACTGACTTTCAAGTAAATTCACTTGCTTAGAAATGCCACTCCTTTGATGCATGTCCAGGTATTATACTGTAAAAGGTTTTTCCTTTACCTAACAAAATAAGCAATAACACTGAAACAATGTGATTGCTTTAGTCCAGTTACTAAACCAACATTGATACTGGTATCAGTTCCATAGGTTTACCCTATATTGCTGCATTGGTTGGCCATGTTGATGTCACTACTCACAGGGTGTCAACACCCTCTTATCCTCTGTCTTGCACATACATACTCAACTGGTACTGGCATGTCACAAGATGGCAGCAGTAAAAGCCCAAGTCTGAGCCCCAACCTGGTTTGATAAAGAAACCAATATCCTCCTCTAATTACTGCAGGAATTGTACTGCAGAAATTTGAGTAGGCTACAGCTACTATATATGGGAAAAGGTTGAAACCTGACAGGAATTCGTGAGCATGTGTCATCCCCGCCAAGGATCCATTAGCCTGGGTATCAGTGCAGACACAGGTATGATGATCTGCAGAGGTGGACGTGGGACCAGCTGCCAAGGTGGGCTTCTCAGGTGCAGGAGAGAAGGCCTGAGTTCTATAGTAAGTACTTTTGAATGATTTTGAAGTCTAATAGTGTACTGACAATTTAAGGATAAGCAAAAGCTTTTATGCATGTATGTAGGCATGTGCACCTATGTATGTATGTATGTATATATATATATATATATATATATATATATATGTATATATATATATATATATATATATATATATATATATATATATATATATATATATATATATATATATATATATATATATATATATATATATGGGTCTACTTCATAACAACGAAAGACCAGAAGAACGAAACACAGAACACCGAGACGAAAAACACGTAAGTTTACAAAACACACATAACACACAAAAACACACACACACAACTGCCCCACTCTACTAAACAAAACACCCTACACTAATGATAGGCAGGGGGGCAAACCCCCTGCATCCCCCACCCCCCCCTACTTTAATATTCTAACTCCGAGATCGCACAGACACACAAGGCAAACACGCACCCACATAGTACAGTCCCTCACACATACACACACCACAGTCACAACACACACTTACACACAGCATTTCCCCTCACAAATACACTCACACACACACACACACTTACCTACAGCAGAACACGAAAAGCGCTAATTCAAACTCCTGTAACATCGGGATTTTGAATTTCGCACTTTTCAGTGTTCTGCGGTTTCGTTGTTTTTGTCTCAGCGTTCCGGATTTCGATCTTCTGGTCTTTTGTACAACTCAAGTAGACCCATATATATATATATATATATATATATATATATATATATATATATATATATATATACATACATCCACGAGTGTTATGGATGTTCATTTAAATAGATAGTGTGAAATCACTGGAAATGTGCAAGTTTTTTTTTTTTTTTTTTAAATTATGCGGACAAACTAATACCATGCTTATTGAATGAAGGCTGAATTCATTTCTACTGGTTATGTTAGCCTGAAATCAGGTATTACTGTATTAGTGTTGTAAAAAAAAATGTTTTTCTAAGGTATGTAATCTATTTTCAGATTAGTTGATGTACATTCAAAATGGCTGACCAGAGCTAGCCACCACACCTTAGGCAGGGTGGGGGAAGAGACAAACCAGCAAGCCTATGACCTACATAGCATTGCTTTGTGTATAGAGCTTATTGCATGTTGTACTGTTCATTTAATTTTACTGCTAAATAGGAATTGTATGCCCTGCAGGTAGCTGAAGTGTATTAATTCAGAAAAACACATTTAAGCATTGAACAGCATACTGCAGATTACAGTGGTCAGGTATAGGTTCTTGCTAAAGTTAAACATGCTTTAAGGAAATGTAAGTTTGCTACGAAGATCAGTGCAACAATAAAAAAACCCTTCTCATCCCTTAGAAGACTCTTTGATGCCTTTGCATGCATTAAATCACAGAAGCTGAATTGTATGCTGTAACACTTTCTTGTACTAACGAAATAATGCAGTTAGAAAAGGAAGTGAAACATTGCTAGAGAATAAGCAGAACAATTTTTACTGGTAGCATTTTGAATTAGTCCAGAAGGCCACCTGAATTGTTTACTTAAATTATGCATTCATTGTATCACATCTGCAAGAAAAAGTCTCTTAAAATTGTAGTCAACAGCTATGAGCACAGGTATACAAGTATGTTTTTCTTCTTCTTTCTATAGCCAATGGAGATTATCTGTATGCCAAGGAACAGGCTATGGCGAAGATGAAATGCTTGGCAGAAGGCATTAGTGAGTATTAAAAAATAATATGTTGTCATTAACTAAGTACAAAAAAAGCACTGTTGCCTCATGGCAAAAGGTTCCCCCGATTTGAATCTTGGCTGGGCTGCCTTTTGTGCAGAGTCTGCATGTCCTCCCCGTGTTTTTGTGTGTTTCCTCCAAGACAGTAGGTGGATTGGACACTGTAAATTGACTGTAGGTGTGAGTGTGTGCATGAGTATGTGGTGTGGCAGAACTGCAGTGGCAGGGCAATCCACCCAAAAATGTTAACCTTGCCCCTAAGGGATTGTCACTGTTGAAGTGACACTCCAACACCATGTGCAAAAACGGGAAAAAGGGGTTGTGGATGGATGGATGGATGGATGGATGGATGGATGGATGGATGGATGGATGGATGGATGGGTGCGTGGTTGGATTAACTAAATATAAAAAAGCCAGTCTTGCATTCTCTGTTCCATTCTGTAGGAAAAAAGTAGGTACAGTGTAACATTATTATACCAGTATTTCAAATACAAGTGGTAGTCAGAAAAAAAGCACACAAATAATTAAAGAACTATAAGTAGCCTTTGCATCACAATCAACAGTAGCACCACTACAAGTTCATGTAGTGTACCTACTTAATAAATTATTAATATGTGCTAACAATAAATTATTTAACAGCAAACTGTGAGTTCTTCTTGTCACCATGTTGCATCTCTCATTTTCTCCTTTTAAATGTATTTATTTATTTTTATTAACCATTTTATCATCCTCAAAATTTGTGTTAAGTTTCCATAAATCCAGAGATCCTGGAAGCAGCCCATCCACATCCCTCCCATGTCAATGGACACTCAACATCTATCGTTGCTCTTCTGGAGACATCTTCACAGGGTTGGGGCAGTGCCTCCAGTTCCATGTGCACCCTGGTGCATGAAAACTTGGAAAGTTGTGATTAGTATGAGCTTTGGGACCTGGCCAAGGATCATACCGCTCAACCTCTTAGTGGAAGAAATCTGTACAAAGCCTGACAAAATGGGGGACAAAGGCACCAAAATAGGGACAGATTGTAAATATTGCTCTTATAAACTATGAAAGTTGTTAGAGTAACAGGGTTTGTGTTAACATACATTTTCTAAAGGATTTGAAGCCTGAAACTCAAATGCACGTCATTAATTGGTGACTTCAATCCTCAGATCATTTCAGTGATTTTTTCAGAAAAAGCGCAAATTTTATGAGGAACAGATCAAAAATATGAGGCAAACCTCTGGACATTCCATGAAAATCTGGACAGCTGAGAGGTATGCCAAGGATGCAGGTTAGCATACAGTGGAAAAATGTTTTTGACCAATGGAAGACCTCATCCAGCAGGTTAAAGACTTACTGACCTGGTTGACTTCAACCATTGAGCCACCAGCGGCCACCACCCTCACAACTTCAGGTTCCTCCTCTTCAGGTCCATCAGGCAAAGGAGATAATTGAGGTCCTACAGACCAGGTAAGAGCTGTTCAATCATCTTCTGCCTTCCCCCCTTTTGTGTCTTTTGGCAATCTGTATGTCTCGTATCTTCCACCAGTGTCAACCCACAGTATTGTTTCTGTCTTTTATGCTCTTTGTTTTATTTTTCTTTAAGTCTTCCCTAATCTTCTCTCTTACACCTTCCTCCTTTCCCATTACATAAAAATGTGAAAAACAGGGGATCTATGCCCCACCAACAACATAGTACCCCTCCTCTCCCAAGGAATTGTTCTTCCCTTAGAAAGATGTTTTCCTTGCTGATGTGCTATAATTGTTTATGGACTTGTTTCTGGGCCTCTTTTTCCCTCCATTCCTTGATATTCACTTCAGTCAGGCTACGTGGCTTATACTTAATTACCCACCCATATGGAATGATACTGTCCTATATATTAGTTCTCTTACTACATGGACAACCTTCCAGACTTCTGTTAGAACGCATGCTGCAGTGTTACTTGTATACAAGGAACACCATAGGCCTACACAGAATAACACTCACTTTAGTTGTCCTTTATTTAAACTGAATCTCTCCACAAACCAAACTGAAAAGTGCAGAAAAGCAGAGTAAAATCCATGCAATGTTAGCGTAATAAAACTTTTAATCCACGCTTTCGTAAACAAGCTTCTACAGAATAAAATATTTTTATTCTTAAGAAGTTTGTTTTACAAAAGCGTGGATTAAAAGTTTTATTATGCTAACATTGTGTGGATTTTATTCTGCTTTTCTGCACTTTTCAGTTTGGTTTTTGGTCATTTGTTCTACCAGGAGTATTCTTGCTGCATCTCTCCATACCTGGAGATTGCCAATTTCCAAAACTCCAGGGCCTTTCTGAGCATTTCTGATGGCTAATCTTTCCTGCTTCCTCTTCCTTTGTTAATGTATTCTTTGTTTATCCCTTTCTCGCCTTACCCTTCTGTATATTTGTCTTTCTTTTCTTGTTATGAATTACTTGTCCTTATCTTATTTACAGTTTAAAGGATCAAACTGTGGCAGTAAATGCTTTAATTTATTGTTATCTGAATGTCACTTCATTTTCTGTTTTTCTTTTGTTAGTTATTGCTAAGTTCATTGGAAGTAGGTTACAGATGAAAAAGAAATATAGATTTGTCTGCCTACC